>NC_079539.1:11204632-11434632 GCF_003711565.1 Takifugu flavidus | reverse complement strand
TAATGGTAAAACATCCTTCAACAGGTGTGTTGGGATGGGATCTAAAAGACACGTGGTGGTCTTGGATTTCTGAATTAGCGATGACGCCTCAGAAAAATATATAGGGCTGAAGGAGTTTAAGGGCTCGTTGGAGAACCTGTATGTTCCACAGTCACTCCTCCAGTAACTGGTTTAAGCTCCAGTACCTGGTTTAAGTTCCACTACCTGGTTTAAGTTCCAGTACCTGGTTTAAACTCCAGTAACTGATTTATGCTCCAGTAACTGGTCTAAGCTCTAGTACCTGGTTTAAACTCCAGTAACTGGTCTAAGCTCCAGTACCTGGTTTAAGCTCCAGTAACTGGTTTAGGCTCCAATAACTGGTTTAAGCTCCAGTACCTGGTTTAAGCTCAACTATCTGGTTTAGGTTCCAGTAACTGACATCAACCCCAGAGAGAAGTTCTGGACCCAATAATGCAGAGGCTTCTATCAGAGCAGCTCAGCACCTCTTTCAGTCATGATTAATGTATTAAAAATAACTACTGAACATGAAACCAGACCACAGAATGAATCAGCACTTGGTAACTCGGGTTAAACATATCTCTCTTATATTGTTGTAGTTTTGAGGCTGTAATAATCTAATCTAATGTAATTCCCATTTCTGTCCACTGCTGCTTGTTTTCATTAGTCTGTAAAGGTTTCCTTATCAAACATAGAGAAGAAACTCTGTTTTCATAAATTCAAATGATCGTGCTGTTTCAATATTGCATGTAAAACACTAGCTACCATCATCTACAACAATGAATCCACTCACAAGTGGACAAGAATAATTCTGCCCTTCATGCAAATGACCTGATTTACTTTGAAAGAAACCATCAGGAGGACTTCACCTCCAACCTTCTCTGCACCGTCACACATCATTTTGAAAGGACTCCACTTCCTCACTGTCAAGGTAAACAGGAAGTGAGCCACTCTGGCAGACAAAGGTAGAGTTCTGCATCCTGACAGTCCACAGGTGAAACCCGCAGTGTGTTATTACCTCACATGCTGTCAATCATTTAATGACCTGTGTTTAGGAAGACCATCAAATCCTCACTCATCTTATATATGCAAAACTATATGTAAAAAGTTCAGGAAATATCTCCACTTATTTACAAAAAGTCTTTATTTGCAATAACAGGAAGCTGAAATTTTGTTATTTGACATCAACAAACGGTGAATTTCATTCAACAACAACCATCTGGGATATTCTATTGTGCCTCAGCAAATGATAAGATCAAACAGAAAAAGACTTTAAAATAGAATTGGATAATCTTTTGAGAGCTTGGTGTGTACTGCAGTGTTTGGACAGAGTGAGGGTCATTTCGCTTGTAAAAACACGTCCCACTGCTTCTTTCATCAGCAGGTGGTTGAATGAGGGCTTGTGTGCAGGTTTAACAGTGATAAATAAATTAGAGCTCTGGCTTCAGCAGTGCTGCTACCATTCCCCTGATACCAGACTGTGATGGTAGCTGACGGCAGTAGAAGACATCAGGTCAGGCTCTGCTCAGGTGATATCTCATCTGCCTTCACAGGAGTGTAAGAGGAGCACTCTGGGCTTATGCAGGGCAGATCACATCGTTACTGATCTTTATACTTGTTTGTTTATCGTCTTTCTAAGAATTTGTGATTGTGCCAGCAAATGATGGCTGTGGAAACCATGAGCAGGACATCTTGCGGAACACTCAAGGGGCATTTAGGCATTTAAATGTCCACATTTCCCCCAACATTTTTAGCCAATAAGGTCTGAGATGACATCTCTGGTCGTTCCTACCACGTGGCAGGTTTGGGCGGCTCGATGCTCACATGCCGCTTGTTCAGCACTCATTAACCTTTATCTGCGTTATTGAGTAATTATTCACACTCTTTGTTTCCTGTCAGTATAATCTACTGTTGTCTGATGTCACTGACATTTTGAACAGTTAATATTCAGATTATGATTAAAAACAACTGTTACGGCATAACTGCAAGGCAAAATGTGAGGGAGAAAAAGGACCATGACACTGTTTAAACCAAATTAAATCAAGTCTTTGGAAACAGAACTGTTCGCTTTTCTTTTTTACATCGGATTGTGTCACAACAAATTTGACCCTATTATATATTATTCTGTGTAAATTCTGCAAACAGTAGAAAGATTTAAAAAGTGCTACGAGTTGCAGACATACAGGCAATAATGACAGTAGTGGTGTGACAGTCACGTCACCGCGGTCAGAGCAAATAGCTTGAGCGCAAAACAGTTTTGAGAGCTATGTGATGTATCTGGGCCACGACACATGACAAACATCACTAGAAGGGCGAACAGGACAACTCCAGTGTCCCAGTGCTGGTGTGCAAGACCAGAGCTGGTAACGTGCTAACAAGTGGTGAGTAAATACTGGACTACGCTAGTTTTGGTGCTGTTGTGCTCAGCTTGTGATATCAATCCTGTAACGCTGAAATACGTAACTGGTCTTCTCAGAATGGATGATCTGGGAAGGGGGGGTTGTCGGTGATGAGATTGGCCCACAGTGTTGGTGACTGATGCTGAGGTGGAAGAGGCCTAGCTACGGCTGTGAGCATGACAAGGGTGAGGCACAATGACGGCTTTTCTTCATGTCTGCATAGATGTTTTTCCAACTTCCCTCCACCCAGGAGAGCTTCCAGGAAGCTGATTGTCTCTTCTTCATGTCCCGTTCTGCCACCTGCTCACAGTGGCCTGTCTGTGACGTCACAGCGAAGTTACAGCCGTCGACCTGACTGGATGGGCGGAGCCTGGAATGGCGGACGGAGCGAGAGGGCATGGGGCGGGGCTCGACAATGAGAACGGACACCCTCTTGGGCCGCCACGAGCTTCTGCCAGCTCCTGCGGCAGGCTGTCGGCCAGTCGTGTCAGTTGCTCCTCCCCCTGCCGTATGAGGTTGTCAAGGTGTCGCTGGCGGATGAGGAGGGAAGGTTTGGTGCTAACGAAGCTGCGGAAGTCCTGCAGCTGAGGTTCTGTGAGGTATCCGGTGAGGATGCCGTGGACCAGGCGCTGCCGTCGCTCCAGGTTCTCCTTCAGCTCCTGAGCATCGTCAGTCTGACGAAGGACCACCGAGCGCTTGTGAAGGAGGGAGTCCTGAAGAGAGACAAGTCTTTGTTCCTGACGCCTTTACTGCTTTAATGTAATGTCATTTACGAAAGCACCATATTTGACAGTGTTTCACAGAGCTTTTGTCCCCTCTCACCCTCTCCTCCGCCGCGTCCTCCTGGGCCAGCTCGTCTCTCTCCAGAGCGAGCAGAGATCTGTCGATCCTCATCAACCGGCTGCACAGAGACAGCAGCAGATTCACAATCTTCTCCAGGTCTCCTGCAGACACAAGCGGGTCAGAGCTGCACACATGTTGAAGAAACCTTTTTCTACCTGAACGGACCCCCGTCTCACCGATGAACATGCTGTACTTGTCCTTTTCATTGGCTTTGAGTCGCTCCTGCACCAGGGTTTCAAGGCTGGCCCCCAGGGCCCGGTGGTGGTGCTGCTCCTCACGCAGAGCCTCCCTCTCCCGCTGCAGCACCGCCACACTGCATCTCAGCGCCTCACATAACTCCACCTGGTGACACAAGCAGCGTTATCATTCTCTGCTGTTTCACAGGATGAATTAAAACATGAGGACGTTTCTGAACCTTCTTAATGTTGAGATCACTGTCGTCCTCATTCTGCGCAGCTTCCTTCCACTCGTCTGTTGGCGTCGGGCGATGAGGGTCACTGACACCGTCCGGGATCCTGATGGACAGTATCACACCGAAGACAGACAGAAAAAAGTCATTTCCAGAACTTTTCTTACCATGAAACAATGTGGCAATGCTTCTAAAAAAGGATGGAACCAAATCTGTGAGTAATTTTATCTTCCAGTCAACTACAAGAACATAATAAGACCCCACTCCAACCAAAAAAGAGGATGTTTGTTTGAACAAAACCCATTACTACCTGCTACCCCTGCGTTGCCACGGCGATTTACCACCCAAACGGCTGTTCGGTGAAAAGACCTCCTCCATAAGCTCCACTGTGGATTTAAGCCCAAACACATCCAAAAGCGGCGCAAGAGAACTGTCCTGCAAAACCTGCGCACGACAACAGGAAGCAGCAAGAAATAAAAGCATGAACCAAAAGACGATGATGCCTGGATTCATCTGCTGATGAAGGAGTCGTCCGACTACGCACCAGCTGCTTGGTCAACACCTCCACCCGCAGTTCCTCATATGTCTTTTCCCTCCTGGGAAGTGGTTGGTACTCCAGAACCAGGCTGTCCTTTCTAGTGGTGGGAGTGAGTTCAGAGATAATACTGGGGGGCTCTTGCTCCAAGGGACAGGGAAGACTGGGTCCAGGTGGACAGAGGACAAAAGAAGAAGGGGATGTTGGGGGTGAGGAGAGCGGCGAGCTCCTGGTAATCATAACAGGTAGTTAATACAACAGCCACACAATCTTATTCTGACTTTTGAAGAATGAGCACATGTCAATACAAACCTTCCTCCAGCCTGATTTCCAGCTTCTTGGTCCAAATCGGAAGGAGGGGGAGGTGGGAAGTCCTCCACGCTGCTTGGTGATTTAGGAGGTGATGGACAGGGAGGGTCTTGGAGAAAGACTTCTTCTTCCTGCGATGCGCCTCTTTCAAGTTGTTGTTGGTCGGTGGAGCTGGAGAGACTGGATTCAGAGATCCGCAGTGAGAGCAGCTTCTGGTGGAGGGTGGAATGGGAGGTTGGGGGAGGAGATGGTGCAGTCGTGCTCCAGTCAGGACTGATAGGTGGGGGGGTGGGCTGGGAGGCTGGTGTGGTTGTTTCTGATAAAGATCTGCTGACATTCTGATGTTTTAATGGTCCTCCTATCATCTCTAAGATGAAGCCCCTCGGCCTGAATAAATTCTTCTCGGTGTCTTCAAAGATGGTGGTGTCACTCAGGCTTTGTCTGATCTGTCTGTCTGTCACCAGGGGCTCACTGGGACCCATTGCAGCAGCTTCACTGCCACTGCCAGTCGGCAGGACGCCCGGGAAGACGATGCCGTCCAGGTTAGCCTGACTCAGCCTCTCGCCAGCATGCCAGTCGGTGCTGCCCCCGTCCCTAATCCCAGACGGGGTGAGGGGGCACTGCAGGCCGACAGAGGCTGCCAGGGTGGAGGTGCTGGTGCCTCGCTGCCGCTCACTGGTCTTCCTCTGACGCTCTCTGCGAGTGACGGGCGTGTTGCCGGGGCCGGCCTCTGTGACACCGTGAAAGGAGGACGTTACCTCAACAGTATTTCTATAGGAGGAGCTCCTATAACACTGACCTTGGCTGCAGAGCATCAGCATTAGAGTCATCTTTGGTTTGGATTTGCTCACCTTGCAAACATCTTTCAGGTTGGATGGTGTTCAGGTTGTTCTGGGAGTGTTGCTGAGAGATCTGGTCACCTGATGCATGCACGTCTGCAAGCCTGGTGCACGCACACACACACACACACACACACACACACACACACACACATGGATATTTAAAATCCCAGAATGTCAACACCGGATTCATCAACAAATTTTCGATGATATAACATTTCTAACATTATATCATATAACTGATATTACAATAGCGTTTGTTGATTAATGAATACCTGATAATGTATCATCGTAGGATTTGTAGCAGTTTAGACTACTCAATAAAACACAACCAACCATGGTCAAACGTACAACTAATTAAATCAACACTATTGAAATAGAGTTCTGGAGGTACAGTCCCACCTGTAGCCACTAGGGGGAATCATTGTACTCTGGTTAATGCCGGTGTGTGTGGTACCGGTTCTGTTCTGACATGGCTCTACTGTACTTACACCAAACCACACCCATCCTAAGCTTAAACTAACTCAGCTGCACCCCAAACTTTACAACAAGTACATGATCAAGGCCTTTCAAATACTAAGCGACAGCTAAAATGTCTGTTACTGGTTTGGGTTAGTTCGACAGTCAAGCAGAATTCCTTCAGTGACCTTTTAAGAGTCAGCAGACAGCGTTTTAACAAATAAATCCCTCCGGTCTGGAGTTGGCATTCTGTTTATTTTTCTGGCTGTGTTCCAGGGAGATTTCACTGCTTCCCTAAATTCTTCCCGTCATTCCTCTTTTACCTCGTCTTCCTCACTCCTCCATCTAAGTCTTTAGAACTAATTTCTCCATGTTTTTAAAGTGAATCTGTGTCTTTAGTCCCCATTCCCTTCTCATTCTCTCTATTCATTCTCTGCTATCCTTCATTGACACTCCCTCCCTCCTTCCTTCATAGAGAAACACTCCCTCCTTCCACAGGAGATTTCCCAGCTCTGCCTTTTAATTTCTCTGGGGAAGATAAAATATCAAAATAAATCATATGAGTGTATATATGCTTTTGACTGTACTGTTAACATGGCAAAAAAATTAACATGCAGTGGTTAACATTAATAATGTAAATGTTGTCATAGTGTGGTGATAATGTGCACTTGATTAAAGCAGGATTAACAAAACCTGCACCAGCCCAAAACAGTAAAACATCACTCTGCCCTCTTTCACTTCCTGTGGCCTCCTGCCCATCTTCCCCTTATCGTTCTCCCTAGTTCTCCGCCCTGGTTCTGTCAGCAGCAGGCACATGAACTCATAAGGCCACAGTTTTAAAATAGAAAAGAATGACTGACTGTTAACAGCCTATTATGGAAGAGAATTAAATATCAGCCCAGAACCGATGTGAATTCCCAGCTTGGTCTTCACCAGCAAGAGAAAACACTTCAAAGTTTCCAGCTCATGTCAGAGTTGCTGAAATGCCCTTCAGCTGCGGGGACGGTTGTCAGCTGCTGGATAATCTACCTGTCTTCAGCCAGGGAGTGTCGTCCTGGTTTAGACAGGAAGAGGCCGAACGTCCTGACGTCAGCAGGAAAGAAGCCCTGAAACAGACAGGCTGGTTAGACCGGAGGAGTGAATTCCACAAATCTGTTTTTTGGCAGCTTTTTGTGAGGCTCTTCAGGGTAACACGTGTGGCTTGATGTTATCTGTGCAGACGTACAGACGCATTGGGTGAAATCAACCATTTCTGCCTTATTTCATAACTTCCTTTGTGTGATTTAAAATGTGGGCGGTGCTGCAGTGAGGCGCGCCACAGCCTCGCATCAGGAAGGTCCTCCCCAGGTTCTCTCACTTCCTCCCATCCACTTACGTCCACTGGGGTAGGGTGTGTGTGTGTGTGTTGGGGGGTATGGTACAGAACTGTCCTCAGCGGTGCGTTCACACACCAGAAGAGTGCAGCAGTGTCGACACATGTCCCCAGCCTGCAGTGGTGCGGGGACAGAGTGTCCGTCTGTCTGGGGATGTTTATGTGACATGGGCCGCTCTGATTACTACAGCAGATAACGATAATTAATCCTTGTCTGCATTCCTCAAATCGTCCAGCAGACCTATGATGTATGGACAGGAGTCTTTTATCTTTGCTGTCATCCACATCGGACAGCGCCCAGTCACTGTCTCCAGCTCGCCGGCACCTCTCAGGAAACGGGGGATTTCCTGCGCGACTCTCAGTCTAATGTTTATTAGTGATAAATTTTGCCAAAGACAGACTGAGCTTTGTGGATCATCTGTCCAAGTTAAGGACCAAGAAACTGATTTCTTTTGACTTTTCCACCAATAGCACCAATAATTCTGTTTCCAATAAAATAATTAAAAAAATTCCTGATGTTTGTTGGATAATCTCACTGAATCCTCAACGTTTGTTCTATTGAAGCGAGATGTCTTCTTCTTGCCATTAGATTAAACCACTTTAAAACTCTGTCGATTGAACGCGCTACCTGGATCAGCCTGTCCTCTGTGGGAGAGGAGCGGGAGCGGTGGTGCTGAGGAGTCATCTGGCTGTCCTCTGATCTTTCCAGGAGATCCTCAGTAGAAGCGGACCTCCTGGAGTCCCGGATGGACTGGGCCCTCAGCAGCGCTCTGTTGAGCTTCTTGGATAGTCCCAAGTTTTGCTGAGCCTCTGAGATGCGCTGCTGCTGTCCCTGGACTGGCTCTCCACTGGAAGACTGATTCTGTATGTTTAGCTCTGCTTCAGGATCCAGACCATGATGCAGTTTGGCCTGGAGGTCAGGAGGGGGGCCAAGAGATGTACTGAGGAAATAAAGCAGGAGGAGATGTCATGGAACTGCAGTCACGACGATAACTAGGAAAATGTATGTGATGGAAACGTGCTGACAGTTATTAAACGAATCAGCTTAGTTAAGCAGCAGCGTCGTGAACCAGATACCCGACACAACGCTGATGATACATGGATTCACCGATGGGTGAAACATGGACAGATGCTGCAGGCGTCCGTGTCTGTTCACCTTGGCTGGGAGTGCACTGGAGGTCGTGGGGAGGTCACCCTGCCCGGGTAGAAGAGGTTTGACTGGAAGCTGCGCAGGTCAGCTCCAGGAGGGAGGCTGGATGAGTGCTGGCTCTCTCCAGAGAAGAGGCTTCCATCTGCCGCTGGCTCCTGGAGAGAGTGCAGACTGGATGCGGAGGAGATGCTCATGGTGTCTGAGAGACAGTGGGAGGCTGGAGAGGATGGACAAGGTAGTGACTAAAGAGAGAAAAGGCCAGCTCAAACAGGCACTAAGGTCTTACAGGGAAGATCTAGTTGCTAAGAAGACACTTGGCAATATTAAATAAAAAATAAATGACCAAGGTAGGGTAACAAAAGCACAATTTTCATCAGAAGAGGTCTATGTTCCCTTAGATTAACCCTTTATCCATCCCTCCTCTTCCTCACTTCTGAGGTTGCTGTTCTCAGGGGGCAGGTATGCGCTCCGAGGCCTCGATCCAGGTCTCTGGGCCCCCTCGTCCCTCTTTGCTCCTCTCTTCCGCACCACATACTCAGCCAGAGCGTCGTGCTGGACCTGCCGCAGGTCTGGCCTTGACTGGCTGCTTTGCACAATCCCATTGATGGCTCGACTGGCTGCCAGTTCAAACATCTTTCGGCGATCTGCAACACTGGTTTCTAAAGAGATAAAGTTCAAATCTCAGATCAGCGGCATGAATTCTTAACTTGTAATAAGGTTGATTCTTTCAGCACTTAATTAAATACAAGACAAAACAAACACAAACAACATGTGCAGAGCAGACAGTTCTACCTATAATAAAATGAGGAGGGGAATGACCACTAGAAGTTTCTCCTACCTCCTCCACGTCTGCAGAGGGCAGTAGTCTCAGGATCCGAAACTCCAATCTCATTCATCTTCTCTGGCTCTGAATATGAGCGCTTTTTCTGGTCTGCTGCGAGACGTTTGCGGCCACAAATGCGCGTTCGAAGAGGAAGCCCGACTGGTGGGATGCTGGGGAGGGCCGGGGGACTTGGACCTCGGACATCCGGGCTCACCACGTGTCGCTCCTTCGGCGTGTGTGGGGAGGCGCTCGGCTGCGCTGCCTGTGGTGGTATGAAGACGCACTGTGGCTTGGGCAGGGTTTTGGGACCTTTTTTGTCCTGGGACTGATGTTTGCCTGGGACGGATGAAAGGTGATGGATCGAGGAGGTGGCATGAGGAGGGGCTGCAGGAGGATTGGCAGAGGTGCTGAGGTCTCTTCGTCTGAAGGATGTGGATCGCAGAACTTTGGACTGGGCGTCTTTCAGAGAGTCCCTGTAAGACCTGATTGTGGTTGAAAGTCATTGTTGGGAGGATGAGAGACAGCAGGATATTTACAGCACTAGCATTAGCCTGGAAAGGACTGGTTTGCTGCACAGAACTGCCTTGGTTTACTGTATTGGAAGAGAGTTCCTCAACTGAACTACCTAAAGAACATTTTCTTCACATATTGTTATTCTCTGGATTTCTGAGGACAATGACAGTAGAAAATATTGCATTGACGTTCGTATTAAGAAAACCGACTCAGTGCTCAGTTGAAGCCCCTTAAGATGCCACTACAGCCTCCAGTCTTCTTCATGAAGCCTCAAGCTTTGCATATCTCAGTTTGAGGCTATTCTGCTTTTCTTCTCTGCAGACCTGTCTTAACTCTAACAGATTGGCCGGGGACTGTTGGCAGACAGCCATAATCAGGTCACTCCAGAGATGTGGAGCTCTGGTTGGACCTTCACAGACCTACATTTCTTCTCTGTTGCCTCATTGGAGGCTGAACCTTAAACCCGGTCTGATGTCCTGGGCATTTATTTCTCTAATTTTTCAAGTTAAACTCTCTACTCTTCCATTCGGCCTCATTCAGCGTTACCTCGACCCTGTACAGCCTCTCCATTCCGGCTGGGTTTCCTCCAAACAAGATGCTTAGAATTTAGGTCAGAATGTTTAATTGGTTGACCTTCTGGAATTTTCTCCTATCTGCACACAGGATCTCAGCCAGTGTGATCGTTGGGTTTTTGCTCACATCATGTGAGAACGATGAAGCCACAGTGGTCTTGAGAACCCTCAGCGGAGCAGAATTCCAAAGATCTGTGACTCCATTCAGTCCCGCCTCTCAGCTCCAACTTATTTTGACTTCATGGTTTGGTTTTTATTCTGAATTTTCAGCTGTGGGACTTTCCAACTCATGTCCAATCAATTGAATGCACCATAGATAGAATCCAATCAGGGTTTAGATACATCTCAAAGATGATTAGGAAAAGTTCAAGGTTTATGGCCAAGGGGCTGAAGACTAATGTCAATGCAAAACTTTTATTGTTATTCTGGGGGTCTGACAGTGATGACAGAATAAATGAAATTGTGAATTGTGAATTTTAGCATAAAAAAATAGAACTAAATGGGAGAAAAGTGATATGTTCTGAATGTTCTGACTGGACTGTATGTGGACACATGGTGGGTCTGCTTCTTACCTATTAAAGGATGTGTCCTGCATGTACCCCAACATCTCTTGAATGCCCTCCCTCCAAGGAAAGTCTTTGCTGCCATCAGTCTCTGTGGCCTCCTTCAGCTGTAAGCTGCTGCGGCTCCTCTGGAGGGCTAAACTGGGATCTGCTGGGGTCCTGTTAAAACATAGAAACAAGCGCCTGATGAGTGATAAACAGCAGATCCACTATGCTTCTGGGTTAGGGTTAGGAAGGGGGACGTAGAATGCTGCACCAGTCTGTTGTGGGAAAGAGAGACGTGAGTGGGAGAGACAGCTCTAACCTTACCAGTCTCTCTCTGTCAGGTGAAGACATCTAGAAGGGCACCAGGTAAACACATGAACTGAGGTAGTGAGAAGATCAACCTGCTGCCAGTAGAACCAGTGGGGTCACTGATTCTGTGTTAAACCCTGCTTGTGAGCTAAAGTTAACCTGATACACTAAAATAATGTTGGTACCTATATTTCATGTGTTCACTGCTGCCTCCTCTGTAGCTCATGGTCCGATGGGCTTTGGCTCCAGTGTTGCTTCTCTCCAGCATGTTTCTGAGATCTTCTGCTCCTGTGATGCTGGGGCCTTTTTCAGTGGCCTGATTTCAAGGCAGGAAAGGCAAAAATTGTGATGATGAGCAGCAACAGAGGAAGGCTTTCATACTTCTGGTAAGACCATCGTTGTTCTCGCTGAAACCTTCATTTGATGGTGTAAGCTGATCCAATCATGCGGGAGTTTTGCCTTACCCTCAGGTGTATGACGGTGTTCTGGGAGTTGCAGGTGCTGTGGCTGCGCTGCTTCCCAGCTCGTTCCCGACGCTCAAAGCGACTGACTTTCTCCAACACCGAAAGGCTGCGGGCAGGTCCATGGCTGGTCTCTGTGGAGCCTCCATTGTCATGGATATGGACAGGTACATCCCTCTCTGAACTGGAACATTGTTGGACCTCAGCAAGGGCAAGCTCCAAGCGAGTCAGGGGGTGTTCCCTGTCTGGGTCTAACTCTCTTTCCCACTGCCGGTACTGTGGAGGCTGTGTGGCGGAGGTGGGCGGAGCCTGAAGACTGGTTGGGTCCTCCCCCTGGGTCAACATAGAGGGCCTTGGTGGCTCTGAATGGCTGCTGATGTGTTCCATTGCTCTAAAGGCAGAAATGAGAAAGCTGAGAGTGAGAGACGTGCACATCCACCATCTGGACTAACAACACGAGTCGACACTGTGCTGCTGACGAACTGAGGACTGTTGGATCACCAGCAATCTCTGGACAACCAGGAGCAACACGTGTCTACAATGACAGGTTTCCTGTCGTATGAAGTTACCTGTCTGGCTTATGTGTCTGCGCCTGAAGCTGTGGAGGAGCAAAGGCTAAGGTGGCGTTTGATGAGGAGAAATGTTGGTATCCATTTTCTGTGGCTGCCATTCTTCCATCCCTCTGCTCTTCTCTGTCTCCTTCCTTCCCCCCTACTGAGCTCTGCAGCTGCTGTTGCTGTTGCTGCTGCTGCTGTTGCTGCTGCTGCTGCAGTTGCTGCTGTTGTTGCTGCTGCTGCAGTTGCTGCTGTTGTTGCTGCTGCTGCAGTTGCTGCTGTTGTTGCTGCTGCTGCAGTTGCTGCTGCAGTTGCTGCTGCTGCTGTTGCTGCTGCTGCTGTTGCTGCTGTTGCTGCTGTTGTTGCTGCTGCTGCTGCTGCTGCAGTTGCTGCTGTTGCTGCTGCTGCAGTTGCTGCTGCTGTTGCTGCTGCTGTTGCTGCTGCTGCTGTGAGCTCTCCTTGGCCAGGACCGGATAAACTCCTGAGGAGCCTGGTGCATAGCTACTGTTGGGCACCTGAGCGTAGTGGGGCTCCGGCTGCGGAAGTGGATACTTTCCTGTGGACAGTATGACATTACCAGGCTGGTGGGTCGGGTCTGGAGGTACGGGGGAAGGACCAGCCGGAGAGTGGGGCTGGGAAAAACCTCCGCCTTGCCGAGGCTTTGTGGTGGGGCTGCTCTCAGGACTCTTCTCTATCACCGTGTGGAGCTGACCCTCAGTGCCATAGGAGCCTTTAGCTGAAACCACAGGATGATGTCACAACTACCGGTACACTGATGCTAGTTTTAGATTAGATTCTGGCCTTCTGTTCAACAGTAAAAACCCACAAGGTGATGATTTCATTTATTTCCACATGCTATTGTCTAATGTATATTTAGGCATATTTATCAGACCCATTATCAATCAAACAAAGGGTCTAAATATTGATGTCATTTGAGGCAAAACTGAATATATACCTGTGCCTGAGGCCACAGGGCCACTGGAGTGATGCCAAGAACCTTTCTGCAAAGATCTGGAGGGTAATAAAACAGATTAGATTCTAGCTTACAGATGCATCTTTCATCTTTTATGTTTCACAACAGGTGAAAGTATGTGTAAACTCTGCTGTCTAGTTACACAATGAACAAACTGTAACAATTACACAATTGCAGCCAGTGTTTCCTTCAAGGTCATAGTTTCCCTTTCTGGAAAAAGACTACGTGACCAGGAGAAGATGCTAGTAATGTTAAATAAACATTTGCACTGCAATTTAAACCTAATTAAGAACTGATAAGATCACGTTAAAGTTAAACTGGGAAGTTCTTGTTTGTCGGGTTACATTTGAGTGTCCCGGACTCACCGCAGTGATCTGGCATGCTCCAAGCTTGACCAGGAGTTGGGCCTGTCGTGGTTCCTGAGGGCTGCGTAGCTGTCGCTGCGCCTCGGTGGTGCCGGCACCCCCTTCAGATTCTCATAGGAGCTGCAACTGACAGCCGGGCCCCATATGGGGCCCACGCTGTGTCTGTTGGAAGCCGGGACACCACCAACACTACTGCTGCCACTGCTGTTACCTCGGTAACAGACTCCACCAGCTGCAATCAAAGAAACTCAAATTGTGTCGCAATTTCAGGGTAAATGAAATCTTTCAGGTTTTCATTGCGAGGCCGTCACGTTACCTTGAAGATCTCGACTGTGGCCTGAGGTGGACCCTCTACTCTTGGAGTCGGCGTTATGCAGGAGAGCTGCAGAGGTGGAACTCAGCTCGTGCTCCTGCAACAGACGCTGCTTGTTGTCGTAAACCGTTTGGACGTAATGAATGTCCGCCTGCTGCATCTCTCCGCTCCCTCCTCTCTGAGAGACAGCCTCCAGTGAGTAGGAGCGCTCCGGGCTGAAGGTGGGGGTTGAGGCCAGGTATTCTGGAATACTGGAGCTGGTGGAGAAGGAAGAGTAGGCAGAGTCCCGTTTGCTGTGGAGGTGATCAATACTGTTGGAGGACCTGGAATATGATAGGAAACTTAATAAGGGCGCTCACACCAAGTCAAAATAACATTCATCTATGGTGAGATGTACTTCAAAGAGAGTTTAAGCAGAATTTTTGAGGAGTGCATTGGGCCAGTAATTGTACAAGTGCAGCAACTTCATATGTGAGCAATGAGTAAGTTAATGAGCATTAGGAGCTTAAATCAGAGGGGCATTTTACGACAAAAGGTGTCATGTGGACTGCTCTCTTTCTACATATTTGTGGGTACAGTGGGAACAATTCTGCTTTACATCAAGCAAAGCTGCACCCCGGGAGGGAAGGAGGATACGATACGATAAATATTCCATTGTGTGAAATATGTAAATATGTGAGGATGCCATTAAATGTGTGCATTCTTCTTCATTGGTGTACCTGGAGGAGGAGAGCTGGTGGCAGGATGAATAGGTGGGGTGGGACCCAGTCTGACTGTAATGGCCCAGAGAGTGTTGGTGCTGGGCTCCAGAGTGATGCTGGGAGGAGATGGGATGGTCCAGACTCTCCATGCTGCCCCTTGAGCTGTATTGATCCGGACTCTTCCTCAGGTATGTTCCAGAGTCAAAGCCGCTGGACAGGTCCGTGGTGGAGGCACTGAAGGACACAAGGGGACGTGCTTGGACTGTGAAAGGGGCTCTGGAAATAATTAAACTAATATTCACTATATTTATCTAGATTTTTATCTCTAAGAGATCACCTGGGGGGGTTAAACAATACAGCAGGTCCAGCATTTATAAATATTCTTGAGATTTGTAAAAAAAAAAAAAAAAAATTGAATTTAGCTATGACAGGCGTGTGCAAAAATACATCTGAGGAAGTTTTTTTTGTGCAATAGCTACTTTATTTTGTGTAAGCTACAGACTGAAAAGCATAAATGTATGAATTTGTGTGTGTGTGTGTGTGCTTGTGTGTGGGCATGTCACAGTTTGACCCAACAAATTCTTCAAGCGAACACAATAAAATTGGCAGAGTTGGGGAAGCCCGGGCTTTCTGTGGCTCGTCTACATGTCAGTAGTTACTTTTTAATTTTTTTGTTAAAGTTAAAGTTCATCCAAACAGAAGTTCTGCTCTTTTGACAGGACGTAGCAGAGTATGCTGTTGCCAGGGAAGACCCAGATGTGTGGGGGAAGGGAGGCAGGAAGGTCGTGAAGGCAGCCTCGGGTCCGTCCCACACCGGCAGCCATCAGAGGCTTCCATTCACCTAGTGCTGCTAAAGAAATGCTGACGTAACTTCCTGTCATCACATCAACCTTCTGCCCAAGAGCTGTGCCTCATGCACAGAACCACTGCAGCTCACCACTGTCGATAAACTGGCAACAACACCAGTCCCACAAGGAAAAGGCCTCAGAAAGTCATTCATCAGTTTCAGTAGCTGCATTAACCAAACTGGTATATTCCTGGAATCTCATCAACATCCAATGATCAGTAAAGCCTTTGACCACGATGTTTTCCTCTGATGATCAAAGGTCCCTATAGACGAATGTCACAAATAAATCAATAAAAACCAAACACAAATATGCGCTTCGGTCTGACCAACAAAGAATCAGTTAAATCCAAATATCAGCTCAAAACAGAGATTCGCCGACACCATAAACTTTGACCCCACAGCAGAGCTAGTGTTATAAAGGCTATATTACACATAGTGCAGCTGATACTACTGTGATAAATAATAAAGGAGGTGATGGGTAATGAGCTAACACTAGGGTAGGTCAGTGGTGTTGATGATGGTTTCTGGAGTGTGATGGCTGTTGTGATGTGAACACTGACCTGGGATGGTAGCTGTGGGACCAGCCACTGCTTACTGTGCCCATTGTGTCTGGGTCAACTTCCTGCTGACCTTCTCCAAGCTTCGTCGAGTGCCACGAGTGAGGACGAGATGCCGGGTCATTGCGCCTGCGGGGTCAGAACATCGGGGTGTCATTACCGTGCTTCACTCTGGTTTACAGTGCAAAGACTTGTTCCAGCCTGTGACCCCACTCAAGGAAAGGGCAGAAGGTCGCGTGTGCTGGAAGTAAAAGCTAGAACCCCTCAGCCACCAGGACCTCAGACTGGACAGTCAGAGAAGCTTTTCAGGGAGACTCTTAGTGTGCATTCAGTCACTAGGGGCTCTTTTCATACAGTGTCCCTCATCCTCATCAGAACCTGTAATCTCAGCAGAGGGAACACTCCTGGTGATGATGTTCCCTCATCATACTGCGTTTGTCACGTTCGGCTGTTCTGTATTTATCCACAGGGATAAACAGGAAAAGATCGTATCTGGGAGAAAAGGAGACGCACATGAAAGGAATTACAGGACGTGGCTGGAATTCCTCCACACGATACCATCCCTCTTATACTGGTGCAGACATTCAGCCTCTCCAGGAGCTCCTGGGAATACAAACCTCCCAAATCTTTTATCCTCTGAAACCACATTGTTTGGTCCTACAACCTATTCTGTTGAGCTCCAGAGGTTAGAAAAGAATTTCCTCCTGCAGTGTGATGATGATCAGAGAAGGATCAGAATAATCTCTATCAAACTGGAGAGGAACAATAATCAGGCTGATGGCTGCAGACCTGCTGGTTGTCATATATAATCTGAGCCAAGATAAGATACCTATTCTGTATATTTCCTTTCTTTTCTTTCCTTTTCTTTCACCAATCACGTTCTCTATACTTCCTTCACTAGTCAGTGGAACATATGCTGCATTTGTTTGAGACCAAGCAAAAATGGGCCCAACAACATGAATCTTAAGCAGGATTAAAAGTCATTCTGCTTACTTTCCATAAATCACCAACTAAATCTGTGCCCCGAGGCCCCTCGAGCGTGGCCGAAGTTACCTGGAGGTGAACCTGAGGACTTTGGAGATGAGGCCAGTTGCCAGACTGTTGACACTGGCTTCTGACGGGGACCGACACAGAGCACCGTCAGACCGGCCCAGCTCCGTTTTCTTCTGCTTCTTCCGGAGCTTCCTGCGATAGAATGCCTCCAGGAGATCCATGGCATCGGTTCAGGACTCGTCTCCTGACTTCTCTGCTTTCTATTCTCTTCTTCTGCTCTGCTCTTCTTTTCTGCGGGGCTCTTCCTTTAGAAACCGCCACAAACGTCCGTTGCTTCAGACTTCTCTCCTAACTGCAGCTTCTTTCCTTCTTTCCAATAAAACGCCTTCAAAAACTAAATGGAATAGAATAAATTTTAACCACATCTGGACCAGAACCCTTTCCTCCCCTACCTTTAACAACTTTTACCACGAAACTCAATAGCCTCCCTTTTCTCTTCCAACCTTCTTCCGCTCGTCTTCTCCGAAAACCTCAGTAGTCCGACTTGGTTCTGGTCTGCAGTGACAGATCTTCAGGAAATCCCGACTAAAGCATGATTCCATCAGAAGCCTCGCCTTTCCCAATCACACCCCGTGCAGATTCTGATTTGGACAAACATCTCACGCTGTGTCGGCCCCCAGATCCTAAGCTCATTAAACAAATTAAGCAATTAAATGTCATTAACCCACGACATGATAAAAGCATGAAGTAAACATCCTGAGCAGGCTCGGATGTGTGTGTGTGTGTGGAGGGGGGGAGAGAGAGAAAACGAAAGAATGAGAGAGACAGAGCAAGAAGACAGGGAAAGAGGGAGGTGGGGGAGAGCAGGGGGAGGGAGGGAGGATGGAGGGAGATAAGATTCATTTAGAAGACACCAAGAAATGGAGCAATGAGAAAAATATAAACAGATAGGGAAGATTTTCAAAAGACGAGAGGGAACCAGTCGATACTGTCTTTTAAAGGCTTTGAAGACAGAAAGGACCGAAGTCGTGGACACTATCAAAGACAGATAAGCAGCCAGAGACGAGGCGGGTCACTCTGCTGAAATAGATTTGATGGCTGCAGGGAAAAATGCATCTCATGATGCAGCGTGTGTTGCTGCGGTGAACAATGGCGATTATTGACTGTAAGATTAGTCGCCGTCAGAAGGACTGGAGTCCAAAACAACAGGCGTGTTACCGGGTCAACGGTCTGTGATCTAGCTGCTGCGGTCAAACATTTCAGATGTTCTCATCCCGAAAACACATCTGACATGTTGAAGTATTTCTGAATCCTTCGTACCTTTAATGTGTCCCACAAAGGAACTTCCCAAGTTTCTTCCAGTGGAAGAGGGGATGAATAAAGAGTTGGGTCACGTGTACCTTCACTAAAGAGACTTTCAAGAATCCTATCAAAAGACGTTTTATCGTCAAACCTTCTATTGAAATAGAACAGCAGAGTCTTTGTGGAAGTTCTCTCTGGTAGATTTAGCAGATCTTGAGAGCCCCTTTCACACCACACGGGTCGTTTCAGCACCGTGAAAAGGTCGTCGTCGCAGGACGGGTCATTTATTGGGACGATGCAGGACGGCCATCATGTTGCAAGCGACCTGCGTCGTCCCAATAAATGACCCGATGACGTGGATGCTCCTGCCTGTCGTGTTGTGATTTAGTCACTGGACATCCCGTCAACACAGGCGGATTTCGATTTGGTTTTGTTTTTTCAGTCAACCAAATCAAATGTGTTGCTACTCGATCTTTAATGGAAGTGCATAAGGGAACTGGGTCACGTTTGGGAAATCCCACCCTTGGGGGTTGTTCACGCTCGTGTACCGACAGGAAGCAGCTTTTTATCGATCATGGCAGCGCACTGGCAAGATCACGAGATCTGTGATCTGCTCAACTTCTGCAAAGAAGAGATGTGGCGGCAAATTTCAGCCACTGTGCTGGATGCAGTTATTTATGAGGATATAACCAGCCGGGGAACACTGAGGGACCTTATTATGAACTTTTCAAAATAATATATATGGCCTCTTGGCACTGGCTAAACCTCCTGAGCGTCTCCAGCTCGGTAGCTGCACCACCAGTGTCCTCCTGGTCCCCCAATGTTGTTAGGGATTTAAGAAATAAATACATTACTTGCTAAAATTCATTTATTCTCAGAAAAAAGTCTTTAGACAAATTCTTCGGGAGCTACTCCATCGCTTTGAAGCCTAATCTGAGCTGAGCTTGTAAACTTAACAAAAGGGACAAAATCGCAAAAAAGGAAACAAGACATTGATTGACTGATGTCCTTGTTGTCCATTGTTTAACTCGCAGTGTTCCAGCGCAAAGGTGTAATGATGACGATCGAAATGCCGTGACAAGCTGCGACAACATGCTATTTGGTGTGGTGCGAAAGAGGCTTAACTGGAATCAAGCTCCTCTCTGGGGAAAATGGAGCAAAAGGCGTGAAACAGAACCGCCACTAAATGAATGTTATCACGGAAAAGAACGGCCTCGTTTTAGGGTTAAAGAGAGTCCCAACCTTCTGGAACATGTGCTAAAGATGGAGGACTTTGAATGAAGCCGAATCAAAGCCAGAATAAGTGTCTTCATATAATATACGAATGGATCTATGACCTTATTTTGAAGGAATCTTTTGGCCTGCGTGGTATCTGTTTACATGTGTCATATTGTCATATTTTTAGCGGTGTGCCTTATTCAGTACAAATAAATGCGCGCATAAACTCCAGGCTCCGAGTATTCAACATCGTCATTAATAACTGTATTTCACAAACATTTAAACAAGTCTAATCACAAGCATATGGATCTTCTCTCTATCACCCCAAAACATCCTATATAAACAACTATATAAACATTAACTATAACAGCAGCAATAGAGATTATGATAACTGGCGGGCTACCAGTAAACACTCATTCTTTATGGCACTCGCTATCTACATCGGCGCTGCGGAGCATTTGGGCTGAGATAGCAAAGGAGTGGTGTTACGTTCCACCAAGGCACCGTGGAAGCGTGTCACAGTCAGTGGATCCCGACTGATGGACATCCTGTTAGCCATCATCCAATATGGTTCCTCTATTAATTAACAGATGTAGATTGAGTCATTAGCTACACTGACAAGCAGGTCACGGGGTCGCTCATCGGGCCTGAAAACTGACCGATTGCTCTCACGTTTGTCATCATGACTCGATACTTTTTAACTCCTCCAAGGGCCCATTTATCCAGATCCAAACTAAACAGAAGGGCCTCTTTGCTGAGGCATTCTCTAGGTCAAGGTTTAAACCAACAACCTACAAATCACCGGAACAACAGCTGTGGCCGTGTTCAATCAAGGAGACAAGACAAGAAGAGTCTAGAAATTAAAGGGAGCAGGATGAGCCGAGAAGAAGAACACAGGACAGAAAGTGGAATGATTGAGGAATTGTCCTTTTCCTCAACCTCAGAACCATGCAGCTTCATTCCCCCACGGAGAGGAAATGAACCAGTGACCGTATGAAGACTGGATGATGGCTTAGCGAAGCTAGAGCTGAGGGTCTCGGTGGTCATTTAGTGCTCCAGGATAAAACTTCAGGTGTGTGTGTGAAGCAACGCTCAGTGTTGGTGTGTTGAGGATGATCATTAAACAAAAGGAGATAAGAGAGAAATCAGACATGAGAGAAGGTAAAATGTTGGAGGAATGGATGAAGTGAGGTTAAATAAGCCCAAGACTGTGTCAGCTTCAGCCTCACTGTCCTCTAGATCAACACCCAGCCTCACGGGGCTCTGATAATCCACTTCCTGTTTCAGAACAAATGGGAATAAGAGTGCTGCCCCCTCTCCTCCTCCTGTCCTCAGTGTTTGAAACCAACCCAGAGCCCAAAGAACTGTGGGAGAAAACATTCTCCTTGGTTACCAGACTGTGTGCAAGGATGAGGTTTTTCCCACCTCTCACAGGACATACGGCTATCAGAGACCCAGAACTGATCCAGGACCCGTCATTGGGGTTCCGATCCAACTGTGGGAGCTAAAAGTTATGATTCTCTCTCTCTCTCACCCACACGCAGCCACGCACGCACGCACGCACGCACGCGCGCGCGCGCACACACACACACACCACACACACACACACACACACACAACACACACACACACAACACACACACACACACACACACACACACAGCCTCCTGGACATGCCTGACCTCCATATTAGGATGGATCTGGCTGTAGCCTACCCTGAGTGTTCATATTTATAGACCGTTTACAACATTTATGTGCACAAAAAACATACTGTGTGTGTGTGTGTGTGTTTGTGTGTGTGCGCGTGTGATAAACACAGAGACTACGCTCTGATCACATGATGAGACGTGACAGTGCAACAATGAGTAGTTGTGAGTGAGTAGAACCTTTAGGACAGAGGTGTCAAACTCAAATACCCAGTGGGCCAAAATTCAAAACTGGGACAAAGTCACGGGCCAACATTGATCTTTATTGAAAAAAATCTTCCTCCAGCTATAACAGGGAACCCTCCAGTTTGTCTCTATTACATTTGCTGCTTGTTATTTTTTTAAATTTATATATATATAATAAAATACCAGCAGGCCAGCTCTAATAGTCAATTGGTATGGCTTTGCGGGCCAAATATTATTACATTGCGGGCCAAATTTGGCCCACGGGCCAGAGTTTGACACCTAGGCTTTAGGAGCTGTTGGCTCTGCAGTGTTTCCATGAATGATTTTTCAACACAGTCATAATTATTTCCAACAGCAGTTATGGGGAGCGCTGCGGGCTTTGCTGCAAGTCCTCAGATCTGCAGAACATTTTGCTCCCTGTTGGACTCCACCTTCACGTCGGTCACAAGTGGGGAGATTTCAGTCTGCACCTAATCAAAGCAGCGGAGCGTCAAAAGCTCCATGCATCACCTCTGTTTCAGTCGCACAGAATCGTTAACCTTTGTCAGCCCACATGTGCACATATGCGCAGGCGGGACATCCTGGAAGCGCAGGGGTCCGACCCCCCTGCCCCGACCCCCACACGGTTTCCTCTCTGGACACGTCCAACACAAACATGTGTGGACTCTGGGAAGGGCCACTGTTATATAAGACAGCATGTTGTGTTTAAAACCAGGCTTGTGTGCCCCCTGCTGTGCACTGTTGCTCCATCACTCCTCGTTTGTTGATAAAAGTTGTTTGTCACATCGAGACTGATGGTATCTAGAAGACAGATGTAAACCAAGCAACAGAGAACGTGTCTCTGCAGAACCCTGACGTCAGTAACAGCACCAGTCGGTCAACCCATCTCTGGATCAGAAAGGTGAGGTTCAGCTCCCACATGGCAGATCATTCCAGACATCAAGGATGAGCTGGTTTATGGTTTTCTCACACTAATGTCATCGCATGGCAGCTGAAGAACTTAGCTAAAGAGCCATGAAGGTTCTCTACCTGTTCTTGATGCGTAGCTGGACACCTCCTGCTGCTGCTGGCCTGCTCTGCTGGAAGGATTCTGGTGCATGTTGTTGGGCTGCTGGAGAAGGAGGAGAGGGAGGAGGAAGCGCGGGGACAGAAGAAGCTGATGTACCAAACTCCTCAATGAATCCTGGATCCAGTTCTCTGAAAAGGGAGACAGCAGTGGGACTCAAGCAGCCGTCGGCCTGCTGGACTTTTACTGTATGCTTCCGTTTGGTAGGGAAATAACGTATTTTGGCTAAATAATTTTCCCAACAATTCCCAGCTAATAAAAACAAAAATAACAAGCAGCAAATGTAATAGAGACAAACTGGAGGAATATTATTCCTCAGAAGCAGCTTAGATCAGAGACAGAGATGGTTCAATGTCTAAGCATTCTTTAGCAACATAAATTTGCTCTTGCTGGGGCACTTTAAGTGTGTGAATGTGTAAGGAAGCACTTAATAATAATAGTTATAACATTGAGAAAAGGGAAGTCATACTTTCACTGTTTCAGATGTGTGTACAGCTCCAGGAGAACAATCAAATATCTCTACCACTCATAATTAAAGTAGCCTAATAAAATCAAATAAATCACTCATCCATATACAAGATCTGCAAACTCAAGTCTCTCTCTCTCTCTCTCTCTCTCTCTCTCTCTCTCACACACACACACCACACACACACACAAACACCACACACACACACACACAGATAAAGGCCCATTAACAAGAAACCTGTTGAACTTGTTAAAAGAATGTGAGGCAGCAGCCACAACACCCTGAAATCATTTCAGTAGGAGAGACAGTATTGTCACATTCCATTTTATCACACACACACACACACACACACACACACACACACACCTACACACAGCCTTCATGAAGCATCTAACTGGACTACCAAGCTCTTGAGAGAAATGATGCATAAGATCGAAGTCATTACAAGATAACCCTATGACTAATATGAAGGGAGTTTAGCTACAAACCTTTAGATACTGAGAAAAGAATGTTATTTGCTCGTGAACCATCACTTTCAACATGTAAAAAGTGATATAAATTGTTTCATAAAACACAGTTGGAAAGAATAGGGAACCCTCTGAAGGTCAGAGCCAGTAAACTCTGATATGATATCAGTGATGTTTAATACATACAGACTTGATTTTGCCTCTGTGTCCTCAGTGTCATCGGGCAGATAAAACACCCCATCATATCGTTGTGTAGCAGAGGTTTGCGAAGCTCCTTTATCTGTCCTCACCATGAACCGTTTGCGTTCTGTCCAACATCAACACTCTGACTGACAGGTCAGTCTCTGGGAGCCCTCAGCATAGCCCACCAGACAGAGGGGTTACCGGGGAAACGCCTCTGTGGCCCTTCGCCCCATATCTGCTTTTTCTGAGCAGCGAAACTCAAACATTCATTAAGCTTGATTACGTCAAGCAGCAACAAAAGAGTCAGAGAAGAGAAGGAGGGAGACAAAGAGAGGGGTGAGAAAGAGAGGAGAGGGACAGCAGACAGGGGTCGCTACACATCCAACGTCTTGATCACCATACCGGCCAAACCGCCGGGGTCAAAGGTCACAGAGTCATGAGGGTTCTATCCTGTCATCACAAACCACACCCACACACACTACCTGGTGGGTTGGACTCCTCCTAAACTGTGGCAAAGTAATTGACGAGCATAGAAAAAGGGAAAGAGTCATGGAATCTCAAAGCAAACACCGTTTACAGCGTCGGTCGCTCCAAACCTTCTGTTCATGCCGACTTCAGGTCAGACGTGCATAAAGCTGACGTTTTCCAACAGACACCAAGCAGTTTCAGGGGAATGTTAATTAACTGGCACACTTTCCTTGGCAGTGGCAGAACATGTTCTTCTGGATTTCTGAAGGTGACTGGTCACTGATTGTTGACACAGTAAGGCGACACATCTATTACACCGTAATGACAGAATCAGGCTAAAATAAGCCTAATTCTTCAACTTCAGCTGAGCACTTAACAGTAATTACTTTGCTCCCCTGACTGATAGCCTGCATAAATCGGCTTCAGCCTGTGAAGAGTTGTAAAATCACTGAGATCTGATAAGAGATTAAAAATTCAAATTAAAGTTTTCATCACACCACTCAGAGCTGTGCTGATGACATAAAGATTTAAATTAAATGTGTGGGGAAAACAGTGATTAGCTGACAGGAATCTGTCACAAAGGTGAGCTAAACCTACAAATGAAGGCTCATTAGGACCTGAACACACCACTCCTTCACTGAAAGTATTGAATATAAATGATGAATGTTCCAGCAGAGCAGTTTAATGCTTGTTGACGTAGAGATTAGGTGCAGTTTGAATCTTTAATGCGGTCCCAGGTGTGCAGGTGTCACTGTTTCCATGGTTTCAACTCAGTTTACAGATCAGGCAAGGTAAGGGTTAATGAATCAGGATCATTCTTTCTATTCTTTGAGTTCTCTTTACTAACAAGGATACAAACCATGCAGACTCTTTACGGACTAGTTAAGGGAGGAGGGTCTTCAGATTTGTGGTCAGGAGTTAAAATAGTGCACGCAAACACTGAGACAAGAGAAGGGGAAGAAAGAAATGTCTGAAAAACCTGCTCCACAAAACAGAGAATGGCTGACAAACCTGTTCATACTGGCTGCTAGATGGGACAAACACCAGCAGCTGAGGAACCAGACACTGCTGTATTATCCTGATGTCATTCCTGTAGATGAGGAGATGAAGAGGAGGAAGAAGAGGACACTTTTATTGCCAATATGCATCAACTGCACAATGAAATCCGTCCTCACTGGGCCAACCTACCCTGATGTGTATCATCCCGATGATACTGTATTAAGCTAACATTTTCATGCATTTGTATTATAATTTTCATTTTTTATTTAAAGTGTGGTTTCTAAATCTTAACCAAAGGAGCATGTTTACTTTGGTTTGGAATTCTCTAGCAGCATTAGCGTCTCACCTGAATGACAGCACTGGTTCCCCTAAAGAAAGAATTCCAGTTTGCCATCTGAGCTGAGTGCAGCCCAACATGAGCTCATAAAGACGATAATACAGAGTTAATAAAGATATTTCTGTCCCAGGTGGGCTTGCAGGTGTCTCTCTTGTGTAATGTGGAGCACAAACTGATGCTAACTGAAGAGCAGAGGACAAAAATCAGGAGGACCAGCTGCCTGCTGCAAAGCAGGGGTGCTAAAGATAATAACTACGGACCGCCTGAGTGGGCTCAAACCTGGAAATGAGCAGGCAGCATTAGCCAGACCCAAAGGAACCACTCTAAAACACACGTGGGACAAACACACTGAGTCAAACAGAGATGAGCTCACAAGGAAGTGAAGCCACAAGTGTCAGATATCAGCTCGAACCCAGACGGCTCCGTTAAACACCTGCTCTACTCGGACACACCAGGGTGATAAGAGGTAAAGCTTTCAGGCTGGTGCACTACTTTTACAGTTATACATCAAAACTTGAGTTTAACTGATAAAATCCTTCCTTGACAACAACAAAGTAAACATCAGTGACAGTTTGCTCCTAAATTAAAAAAAACAAACATCCATCTTTGTCTTGTTCTGCTAAAACTCTTTTTCCTCTCTTTATGAATGAAACCAACATATTGTGTGTGATCAGTAAAGGGTTAACTATGCCCGAACCGTCTCTCTCCACACCACAGGGCTGCCATGTGCCCACGACTTTACAGTGACATCATTGCCAGTTGCCTGGCAACTTCACAGCTACAGCAATGCCAAAGCAAGTTTATGTATCAATCCAGAATTTACCCAGAAAACTACACACACACACACACACACACCACCCCTGAAGAGCCACCCCTGACTGAAGTCAGTCGGGTGAAATCGGGAAGAAACCTGGAATAAACTGGGAAAACCTGAAATTCCTGGAGCTGAACAACTCCTCTGTGAGGAGCAGAGACAGAGATAGAGTGACCCCCTGAAAGTGCTGTTTGTCTCTCTCTTTCTCACTCTCCCCTCTAACACACACACACAACACACACACACACTCACTCACACACACACACACGCGCGCGCGCACACACACGCACACACTTACAGCTCATTTGTCAGCTCCTTTCTGTGAGTTTCTGGCTTCTTCCTAATAATATTGTTCTCTCTCTCCTTCTGTGTCTCCTTCTGTATCTCTCTGTCGCTCTGCCACAGCAGCATTCACGTCTCAGCCAATCAGGGCTCACCTGGATGCACCAATCACTGGGGTGCGACAGGTATGGAGGAAAGACAGACAGGACGGACAGACTGGTGTGCCGAGTGAAGCCATGTTTGACAGATCATCAAACACACCTTTTAGTCTGCCACAAACGATGGAGGACACGTTCAACATGTGAGCGGCAGCCTTACACACGCTCTTGTACTTGTATCTTTGTGAGGACTTCGCCGGACCACTAACCCCAACCATCCTAACCCTGATTTTCACCTAAACCCAATTCTAACCTCAACCATACATCCAAGACTCAACCCTGGAAAAAGGCCCTTTGTTAGGACCAGCCAACACGTTTGATGACTGATTAGCAGCTGCCAGCTAATGAATGTCCAACATTAGCACTCAAACAAGTCCTGAGTCTTATTCGGTGTCCAGCAACACCGCACTGTTACAACCACTTTCCTGTTTCCTGTCCAGGCAAAGCAATTTCACAGCAAATGGAAGTAATTTATCTCCAAAGTCCCGTCCTTTTGTCAAGACGCAGCTAATTTTACTACCAATAAAGCAGCTGTGGGTCTCTGTGGACGTGGACACAAAGGTGAAACATAAGCAACTGTGACTCTGCAGCCCAACACGATGTCAACAGGTTGAGTTATAAATTAGGAGGACATCATGTTCTATGAATGGATGTGGCCCCAATAATTCAGAGCACAACACCACCAACAGCGGTGTTGCATCAACCCTCAACATGCTCCAATCAGAGGACTAAAGCGAACACGTGTGAAAACCAACCTGAGGACGCTCGACATCTGAGTGATTTCCTGTAAATCCCTTTGTGAAGCCGATCACATGCAAACACGTGCTGCTGTTGTCTGTCCAACCAGGAGAGAACTGCAGTCCTCCCAGCGCACCGCCTGTTGTTCTACACCTGTTCCAGTCTATGTTTTTGTGGCTGAAGTCTAAAGTCCTGCATTGTGTTTCTCCTGTGTCTGCCTGTAAACAAAAAGCTGCAGTAGCAACAGAGGCCAAGCTAGCAGACACACCTCAAACCAAACACATACCTGCCTTTATACCTGAAGGCATCACGCTCAACAGGAACAGACGTCCTCGCCAGCTCTCACGTCTGGACCCTTTTACCTGAACACGACCCCCATGAGTCCACGTGTGTCTCTAGTGTTCACGTTGAAATGGAAACGTTAAATGTGAAATATTTACAGATACGTTCACGTGTGGAACCTGATCTGACATATTCAGGACATGTTCATGTACCAGTGACAGCTCAATGACAGCTTCATGTCTCTGCACATTCATGGGACATGCCGAGGACACCATTGTCAGAACTAATGTTCCTTCTTGACCACAAACAGTGGCTGAAACATCCCCCTTGATTTTGGATCATCGCACTTTGGGCTTCAGCTGTACTTTATTCTACACCAGCTACTCCCTGTTCCCACCTTTGACTGCCCAGAGAGCAGTGTGTAATGTCTATTACAGCTGTAGTACACTGGAAATTACACCTTCTCTCCCAAGTGATCTGATTTCAAAACCAAAAACCTGTTTAAGGTGTTCACACATTCTTCACTCTTAGTTTATTGTTGTCACTTTCACAGGTTGCTCAGTGAAGGCTACAAAACACTCCCTCCCCCGGCCGTCAACAGATGTCGTGAAAGCAGCGTGATATTTCCACGCAGGCTGATTTCTGATTCTGTTGATGATGGGAGTGACGCAGCGGTTCAGTACGATTCCACAGTTTGCTCCGCTGGAGGCTGTGACTCCCCTTGAGGATGAATGACCTCTGACCTCTGACCTGTTTAGGGTGTATTTTAATCCCTCACACTGCTGAAACAGGCTTGTTATCCTCATTAGGAACAAACAGAACAGAAACTAACAGCATGTGAAGGGACGATTGATGGAAAAGAGGTTGTTGCTCTGGTTGTTGTTGCTTCAATGCGACTAACTTTAAAAGGGGCTTTCGTTTGTATTATAGCAGTTTTATCAACAAACAAACCCCAGCACAACACACTGTTGTTTGATGATGCTCATCCTTTGCTATTGCACCTGAATGCAGCATCCTGAGAAAGAGGAGCTGGTGTAGCTCAAAGGGCATTATTCACACACAAAACACACCACACACACACACACACAGTACCTGCGGACAGTGAGCTGCAGGGTTTTGTAAGAACCTTTCACCAGTGCGATGGCTTCCTGTCTGTATCCGGTCAGCTCCACATCATTGATGATGATGATCTCATCCCCCACCTGCAGCGGTTGACCCAAACTGTCCACCTTACCGCCCTCCTCCACCTGCAGACACAGAAGACCGTTAAGAATGAATGGGCCAAGCGTAAAGGTCTGGGATGCTTCCCCAGTCTGCTGCTGCCCTTCCGCCGCGTCGACCCTGACAGCTCCAACGAGATTTCACCATGTCTCGGCCAATAAACATGAACGTCAGAGCCGTTAGCTTTATATGTGACTATCAACTGTCTCTCTGCCAAGATAATGCACCCCCTCTCACACACACACACACACACACACTCACAAAGAGTAACTCTATTATCATGACCCTACTGCATTATCAGCACTTTCAATGACACCTCCAAGCATCCTGTGTATGTGTGTGTGTGTGTGTGTGTGTGTGTGTGTGTGTCCTCTTTAAGGTCAAAATGTTCGAGGCCCGGTCACATGACTTGGTTATCAGGCTTCTAGATATTCAGTAGTGAACATCAACAGGTCAGACTAGATTACTGCATCCTTTCGGTGGAATAAAGAGGTGAATACTAACATTAAGAAAGTTTCCTTTCTATCATTATTTAAAGAATAAAGCAGAACTCCATTGAGCTTCTGTCACTAAACTGTGATCGATGTTGTGATCGAGTGACCAGCAGAATAAACAACATGTCAACAGCAGAAACAAAACATGTCTTTCCAATATCTTGATATTCCTTTAAGAATAAAGCTGGGAAATATGAGATTTTAAGGGTTATCGTCTGTTGGACCAAGAGACTGTTGGAGATGTGTGTGATGATACTGGAGCGATTTTTATGCAACACACTCTTCTAATACAGGAAGAACAGAAAGTGAGAATTTTCCAACAGCTGCCAGGAGTTTCTCCAGGGTGTGTCTGAGCTACAACATATGCTTCTTCTCAACAACGCCATCGTCCATTTATCTCCACCTTCAACATGTGACGGGTCAGTCAGAGCTTAATTCTCTATTTGCTGACTGGCTGCACAGCTAAATGAGAGAAAAACCCCTCGAGTGTGGGGAGCACAACAGTAATGTGCACGTTAATGAGCTGACAAGACACAGAGCTGCTGATATTTTAACTGTCATTTATAAAGTGTGTAAAACTAATATAAAATGTCAGTATAAAAATGAAGCCTGGCACTGGATCAGAGTGCACATGTCACTGGATTTGGTCTGAAATCCATTATCCAGTAAATAATCCAGATAGCTCATACCAGTCCTGACAGACACACCTCCACCAATCAAAGAGACAGAGGGACTCGGGAAACCCTCCTGGGGACTTTTTAAAGGGGACAGTTCCTCCTAAAACATTACCCTTTAACCATCTACAGTAAACTTTCCATAATAAAATGAGTCACTGGAGCTCTGCAGGGTCCATTGTTGTCTTAACTTTTATCCCTGCTCCCCAATCAGTTATGTGTCATGTGTGGTTATTACACGTCAATAAGTCAGTGTTAGCACATACGGCTGCCCTATAAAAATAACAGATAAAGGTTTTTTTGTGTACCTTTAAAAAAAGGTGCATGAGTGGTGTATGTGAGCACTTTAAGAGTGTTGTTATTATTTATACAACTCTTTAAGAAGCCTCCAGCTGATCCAAAATGCTGCAGCCAGAGTTCTGACAGGTATTGACAAAAGAGATCACATTACTCCTGTACTGGCGTCGCTTCACTGGCTGCCTGTTAAATTTAGAATAATTTTTAAAACCCTTCTTTTGACCTACAAGGTCCTCAGAGGCCTAGCTCCATCCTACCTGGAGGAGCTAGTGATACCTTATCAGCCCAATAGACCGCTCCGCTCTCAGAATGCTGGTCTACTTGTGGTTCACAGAGTTTCTAGGGGTAGAATGGGGAGCCAAGCATTTAGCTACCAGGCCCCCCTGCTATGGAACCAGCTCCCTGTCCAGGTACGGGAGGCTGACTCCATCGCTACTTTTAAGATCAGGCTTAAAACCTACCTCTTTGAAAAAGCTTATTGTTACTAATTCTGCAGTTACAGTTACTATCATAGACAGACAAATTATCATACTTAGGGGGTCGTCTAATCGTTAGGTCACATCTTAGCTATGCTGTTATAGGCCAAGGCTGCCGGGGTCCAGAAACATGATCACCTGACAGGCCTCTGTCACCCCACTGGGTCATGGTTTCCTCTCCTCTCCTTTCCTCCTCCTCATCAAGCAGACTAATTATGCTGATTCCTGTGTAGTTTTTCTGCTCCCCCCCCCATTTATTTACAGGTATCGCCGCCTTCTGAGCTGCATGATGACCTCCGGCCCCACTGACCCACTGTATAGTGTACTTTTTGTGTGTGTTTCTGTGCTCTGTGCTCTCTCTGCTCCCTGTGCTCTGTGCCTCTCCTCCTCTCTCTCCTCTCCTCTCCTCTCCTCTCCTCTCCTCCCCTCTTCTCTCCTCCTCTCCCTCCCCTCCCTCCTCTCCTCTCCTCCCCTCCCCTCCCCTCCCCTCCTCTCCTCTCCTCTCCTCTCCTCTCCCCTCCCCTCCCCCTCTCCCCTCCCCTCCCCCCCCTCCCCCCCCCCCCCCCCCTCCCCTCCTCTCCTCTCCTCTCCTCTCCTCTCCCCTCCCTCCCCTCCCCTCCTCTCCTCTCCTCTCCTCTCCTCTCCCCTCCTCTCCTCTCCTATCCTCTCCCCTTTCCTCTCCTTCTCCTTCTCCTCTCCTCTCCTCTCCTCTCCTCCTCCTCTCCTCTCCTCTCCTCTCCTCCTCTCCTCTCCTCTCCTCTCCTCTCCTCTCCTCTCCTCTCCTCTCTCTCTACCCCGCCAGCCATCAGCAGGAGGGTCCCCCTACATGAGCCTGGTCCTGCTCAAGGTTTCTTCCTGTTAAAGGGGAGTTTTTTTCCTTGCCACTGTTGCTTGTCTGGGGTCAGGCCCTGGGATTCTGGAAAGCGCCTTGAAACAATTTTGATTGTATAAGACGCTATACAAATAAAGATAGATTTGATTTGATTATTTCCATCTCATTGTTTGTTTGTTGTGTTGCTGTCTTTGACACCTTGTGTGAACAGTTAAGTCTTAGTGATTCCCACAAGCACAGAGTAGTAAACATTGTCTAAAACGAGGGATGTGTGTGTGTGTGTGTTGTGTGTGTGTGTGTGGTGGATAGCGGGACCACTGGTGTGACTGACATGCTGATTGGTGCTGGTGAAGGGATGGAAATGCCCAAGTGTGCTTCCATAACAACAGCCAACAAACAAGGAAGGAGCAGAAAAAGGAAGCAACAGAGGGAGGAAGTGCCCTGGGCCCGGCCCCTGGACACTGGACCCTTGGCCCAGCTGTTAGCTGCCACTTCGCAGGGACTCCTGGTGCTTGTGGGCTGTTTTGGATTATATTTGTGTTTTGCACTTCAGTCCAGGAATGTTTGGCCCTGCTGCCTCTATGGGGACTGGATCAGAACCACCCAGTACTTCATACTGCAATGATCCTCTTTACTGTTATCAGAAGATTACTGTCATGGATGAAGACATGGATGAGGACATCAGAGATGTTGATGATCCACAACAGGTGGAATGATGCAAACAGTGATCTAAGAGCTGCAGAAAATAAAAGCATGAGTGGAAGCTTGCAGGAAAACAAATAATTCACATTCTTGTCCTATTTTACTGAAGCCTGGCCTTCATCCCAGAAAACACACACGCACACACGCACACACGCACACACACAAATCTGCCCATTTGCATGTTTGATAAAATGAAGCCATGAAGGGTATTAGAACAAAAAGTACAAAATAAGGGCGCGATGTCAGATTTCCAATTTATGAACCCTAAAACTGGTTTCAAGAGCTTTTAGCAATGTCCACAACAAGGACAAACTGTCCAACCTTGTTATATTTAAACACGTCCCTGACAACTTGCCGGCTGTTTTGCGTTGTCTGAACGCGATAAACAGAACAGAACACAAACAGAACAGATCTCTACTTCACACTGTTGGACTCGCATATACCTAAAGTTTGAGACAGATTTCGGACTTTTAAGTTCCAAACCCTGACTTGCAGTGGCGAGTTCCCACCAGCGTTTCCTGGCTGATGTGATTTGCTGGTAAAAACAAAGTGACATTTAACATGTGGAACGAGCGTCGCTACCTTCGAGATGATGAGCGGCTCGTTGTGCTCCAGGCCGCCCTGCACAGTGAAGCCCCACGGGGCTCCTCCATGCAACCGGGCCTCCACCAACACCCAGCAGCCGCCGCCTCCTCTGCCCGCCGCTTGCTGGAGTCCCGCCCGGCCGCAACTCTCCATATCGGGCCAGGTAAGAGCCGCCCGGGGCCACGGACCTGAGACTGGACTGCGGAAAAGACGGTGTCCCTCACCGGCTCATCTTCATTCATTTATTCTCTCCCCCGAAGACAAAACCCGAGAGAAGCCAAACGAGAGGTGCCCGAGCCCCGTGCACCGTTTCCTGTAAAGTGCATTCCTGGTGCCCGGAGAGCCGCTGGTCCTCCGGCAGACTAATGCGGAGGCTGGAGCCCGCAGAGAGGGAGAGAGAGGGGTTAAAAAGTTTAGTGAGAGCGAAGAGTTTAGTGGACGAAGGTCAAAGCTGATCGGATCTGCTAATGATCTTTCTCTCTCTCTCTCTCTCTCTCTCTCCTCTCTCTCCTCTCTCTCTCTCTCTCTCTCTCTCTCACCCACACACACACGCTCTCTCTCTCCCTCTCCCCCTCCCCCTCTCTCCCCTCACCTCTCCTCTCTCTCCGCTCTCTCTCTCTCTCTCTCTCTCTCCGAAATTCAGTTTAGCATCACAATAGAGTTTACTACGACTCAGTGAGCCAAAAGAAAGACTAGACATGGGGGTGGAGAGGAGAGAGAGGGAGACAGGTGGAGAAAGAAAGAAAGAAAGAAAGAAAGAAAGAAAGAAAGAAAGAAAGAAAGAAAGAAAGAAGAAAGAAAGAAAGAAAGAAGTTGGCAGTGAAAGGTTCCTGTGTGGTGCCTCTCTGTATGCTGATGGGATGTAATCCAGTCCTCCACAGCAGATCTAAAACGTCTGACACCGTTTCCATTTATTCACACTCAAACCAGATTACCGGGCAGTTTCACACCGTTAAAGGGTCTGGAAGTGGATCGGATCTTTCCGCAGGTGCGGCTGAAAATGCCTTTACACGCGAAAGACATGGCGACCAAACATATGAGTGCAGGGAAATTTTATTTTATTTTTTCATGTTTTTGGACTGTTGTTACACGTGATCAGGAGTAAAACATCGCATGATTGTAAAATCTTAACATGTCATCTCCCACAGAAAGGTTTGCCTGGTCCTGCTCAAGGTTTCTTCCCGTTAAAGGGCAGGTTTTCTGGCCACCGTGGCTGGTTGGGGGTTAGGGTTAGGGTTAGGGTTAGGGTTTCGGTAAAGTGCCCAGAAACAATTTGGTTTGCAAAAGACGCTATTTAAATTACAATCCTGTAAATTATTCCGGCATATTTAATACAACGATGGCGATGTGACTTCCATCATGGGTCAAACTTTAACACTTTTTTTCTATATGAAGCCAAACACGTGAAGGATTAGCGGAATGTGGAGTTGTTACTGGGGCAGCAGCGACCTCTATAGGTACAGCTTTGAATTACACCACGTCAGATCGTCGCCGTGACCTTTAAAGTCTTCATTAATTAACAATCTAATTTCCACTTTCCTCTCATTCAATCTTATTTAGTTTCATAGTTTTACAGAAAATTTAAAAGAAAATATTGATAACCACATATTTTGTACCTTTATACCTTAATAGTGTATTAAATTAAATTAAATTAATACATATTGTAGCGGGATGATGATGGTGAGTGGTCACGTAAGAATACAGAAGCTGTAAAAGTGGCCTCCATCCCATGATCCTCCTGGGAGATCCTTCTGGGGGGGACCCCTCCACCACAACAGCCACGTTAAATTTCACCATCTAACAGAAAATACACTCACTTGGATTTTGATAAGGCATAATTTAAACAACTCAACCCAAAACACAGCAAATGGTCCATATACAATCTTTCAATAAAAAAATAAAAAAGTGAAAAACAGGCAACATAAGTAAAAAAAAAGATACAAAATATAAAAATTAAACCCAAACCACCAAAATGAAACATTTTAACATGCAAAGATCTTATCAATGTATACATTTTAAATATCTACAACTTAGTAGCATAAGAAAAAAGTCTTTCAAAGACAAGGGACAGATACTGATGCAAAAAATATGGAGGGGTGAAAAACATCACAATAGATTCTATACGAGGTCTGATGTGCAGCTCTTCCAAAGGAACAGATGGGAAGTTGCTACTTGATAAAAGAGGGCTAAAATTACAAAAGGAGGAATCCTGCATGTCTGTAGGAGCAGATAAACATCAAACCTGCTTCAGAAAGGACTCAAAATAAAGCTCATACCTGAACTGATTGTGCAGAAGAGACAGGTTATTATCTTTTACAGAAGGTCGAGTTTGGAATGAAAGAAGAGCAGAAATCCTAAACCTCCTCTGACACACTGTGGATCATCTCAATGATCTTCTTCTTTAACTTCTTCACTTTGTCTGGGGGCGTCTCATTCAGACACTCCTCTACGTACTTCAGGAACCCAGTGTGGGGTGATGGAGGCTGACTTTGGCAGAACGCCCTCATCAAGTCCAGCACCTCACTACCAGAACGCAGCAAGTCTCGGGCTACTCGCTTCCGCCCCCTACCTTCAGGGTGAGAAGATGACATGGACGGGGAGGATGGAGGTGAGGAGCGTTGGGAGTTTGAAGGAGTGGGTGAGGGAAAGGTTTCAAGGCTTTTATCTGCTTTATCCAGGAGCTGAAAACACAACTCCTCTGACTCTTCCTCACCACAGGAGTCACATAGGAACATCAGGTCCTGATAGTGTTTCCACTTTGGAAGATAAAAGTCCTCTGAGCCGCAGGTCTTGTTGGAAGTGACTGCTTTGTGCTCACGTTGGAAGATAGTCCTCAAGTTCCTGAACTTTGTCTTTATGTCTTTCACTAAAGGGCGAAGAAGTACAAGTTAATCCCATTTGTCATTTTTAGGGGTTGGAGTAGAACCTGCCCCCACATGAAGGAGGCGTTGCACAGCCAGGCTCAGACATTGCAGCGTTCCTGTTTACCTGTGAAGGGGACTGGTTCTCTATCTGACAGGAGGCGGCTCAACAGCTCCAGCAGACTCTGCTTGAGCTGCCTGTTCTTGTAGCTCTCAGACCTGTGGTTCCAAAGAGAGCTGTGCTCTGGACAGAAGAGCAGAGGAACAAAAACACGGTTAGGACAGAAAAACTGGCGTTCTTCTAGAGTCATTCCTCAGCATGTTCTCTAAAGCTGTGAGAACACTGAGGAATGATCTGAACCTGATGTAGACATGGTTGCCAAACACAACCTCCGTATTCTTTATTAACCCACTTGAGCATCATGAGCTAAATGAGTTCAAAACCAGGTTTTGTCAACGGATAAAAGGTGATTATGAAAAGCAAGCCGAGGTCACTGACCAGAGTAAAATAATATGAGTTGCTGGACTTTGGTGTCGCTCCAGTGGCAGCACAAGTCGACACTCAGCCGGCTGTCGGAGCAACATGAACGTGGCGTGGACACCTGCCGAGTGCGAGCGCGTCCTGGTGTTTGACACGAGGCTTTACTGGTGTCTGAGGATACAGGGTGGAAGAGCTGCTGAGCAGCGCTGCAGCTTGTTCTCGTGTCATCGGAGGGAGTGTACAACCTGCTCAACCTGTTGGGTCGGGTGTAGCTGGACGAGTGGTTTCCCATCACAGAGGAAATGGTTAGGCTTTCTGGCTCCATGTTCTCGTCCTCCCCTGGTCTCAGGACCTGCTCTTCCTCCAGGCTCTCATCTTCATCGCAGGACTCACAGAGAAAAAGCAGCTGCTGATAGTGCTTCCATTTGGACAGGTGCAGTTTGTCCGACGTCCTGCTGGCCTGGACAGACTTGTACTCTCGGTTGAAAACCGTCCGCAGGTTTTTGAACTTGCACTTTATGTCGTCAACTGCAGAAGAAGAACAAGACAAACACACCAGCGCGTAAACGTGGGATTCACATTCGCTACTTCTGCATCTGAAATCTGTCACGTCTCCTCAGAACGGATCTGGAGGGTTTGTGCCTGATTCATGCTGAACGACTGTCCTGATACGCAGGACTGTCCTCTGTCCTTGCTACCTGAGAAGGTCATGGTGGCGTCGGACAGCTGACTGCTCAGAACCTCCAGCAGTCTCAGTCTGAGCTGGCGGTTGCTGTGGTTCTCAGACTTCTTGTTCCACAGACAGCAGTGTTCTGCAGAGACACACAACATTCCCATCAACCACAGACAGTTCTGTCCCTGTGAGGACGGATACTCATCTACCTTGGTGTTTCGCTTCTTACCAGAGTAGAACGCTATCAGAGCTCGCTCCCTCTCCTCAGTCCAACAGCATTTCACCATGTCGTTAGGGACAGCAGCGGAGGCCCTCAGACTTGGCATGATGGACATTTTGGTCTTGGGACAGTAAGGGTGGACTTTGACTCAATGTCATTGCAACCAACTGCTTGAGGAAGTTAAATAGCATTTCTGCCTCTACCAAGAGTCCACCACATCCTGAAAGAGACAAAGGTCCTCGGTGTGAGGAAAGAGTCTCCACAACATGATCCTCATTGGAAATCATTTCCTCCATATGCGAGGGACAATTTCAGACAATTCCAATATAAACCGTCCCAGACGCATCGGGATTGTGGACCCCAAAGACAGTTTACTGTGAAGAGACTGTCATAAACAGCTTTTTTCATGTCAGACTTGTGTAATAAACACTACAGTATCTGTAAGAATAAACTAATAAACACTGTTACAATAATAATTCATTACACACACGAGATATTTTTTCAGGACCTTTGTTTAAAGGTTAATAAAGCATTAGCACTAAATGAATCAGACTAGTTACTTTGAGGGGCTTGTGCAGTTTCATTTGATTGCAATTAATTGTTCAGCTTGTCGAACACTTGTCAAGTGTCAAGTTGTCGACTTATATGGTTGAACTTAAAAGGTTTGTTTCCAGCTTTAGCCAACAAAGTCAACTGTTTTACTCACAAACACCGTCAACTTGACAGCTGCTGGTCGCCATTGTTGTGGTCATCCGACACCACACCTTCGTAAAGGGGCGACTTTCATGGAACGATTATCGTTGCTTACTGGAAGTTGAAACTCACGCTGACAAGACTTCCCGTGTGTCCTCCGAACCTCAGGCCAGATCCGCCCCGGTCACCGGTGTGAGCCTCCAGCGTGTTTTCTTGTTGCCATCCGTCCCGTTTCAGAGCTGCCGCGTCACGTGACCCACGAGGCGCGTTCTGATTGGTTGAGTAACAAAGCCCAAAGAGGTCGCTGGAGACCGGAATTAATATCAATAACACATAAAATAGAGTCAATAATTGACTTGATAAATTAATTTAGACACTTTTAGAGCATTTCCCCCTTCTTGACAGAAATTTTTCGACTTATTAAATAAAAAATATAAACATATTGGCTTTAAATAAAGTAAAAGGTTCTTTGCACACACAAAAATACCCAACATCCTTTAAATATCAGGTTTTCTGTTTTAATTCTTCACCAACCAACACCTGGCTCATACAGTTCCAGACGAGACTAGTATTTACAGTCATTTTCCTCACATGTACAGATAGCCAGTCCAAAGATATTATTTACATTATTTCTATTGGGCCTCAGGAGGTGACTTCAATCAAGGAAATGCTCACAGTCAGATTAGCATCCTCTTTATGATCCATTAATATATCTAGACACCAAAATGGAAAAAAAAACTAGATGAGTTTGACTGCAAGTGGCATGTCCAGACCCTGTCCTCAAGGGTGTGGTCCAGTCGGGTTTTCTATCCTACCAGGCTGAAAAGTTGTCTAGCTGGAAGGATAGAAAGCCCGGCTAGACCGCACCCTTGAGGGCCGGGTCTGAACAGCCCTGCTGGAAAAGAAAGAGAAAGCCTGAGAAAAGACTCAGAGTTATTTTCCTTGACAGTGTTTCTGTTGTTCACATTTCCTTTCTATGTGAGTAGGATGACAAAAGTAAGTCTTAATTCTATGTGTGAAAGCAGAGGGTATGTTTGATTAATCAGAGAACTGCAGATCTGTAAAGCCAGATTTAGCACCTTTTATATACTGTAAGAACACTGAAGAGTTACAACTTTCCAAATATAATCATATATTTTAAAAAATTACAAGGCAGCTGCAAGTGTTCATGTGCCAGAGGAGAGACGCACACATCTCTACTGGAGACTGGGATGGGCAGAAGAGTTCAGAGCATGAGTTCACATCATTTTTCAAATTAAATACTAAAAATGGACTCTCCCACACCATAGTTCACCCACAACACAGACGTATATACAGACGTGTTGCCAGGATATTGGAGTGCATGTAAATGTACCCAGAACACCCAGGAGCCCAAGCTGATCCTACACAACATTATATACAGACCATTACATCATTCACATCTACATTTACATTTCAAGGTATTAACTGTGTGCACAATGTTGCAAATGTATCATGTTATTCTGGTTTATCTCTAAAGTCTGTCTAAAGCTTTTGTAAAGTCCCTTTAACTCAGAGGGCTATCAAAGCTGAGACACTGCATGACCTCCAGCTAAAAGTGGCTCAGCAAAATATTCTACACATTTATTTCATAAGGAGGAAATAAAATCCCCCCCACATTCTCTGTCTGACAGAAGACTGTGTGTGTGCGTGTGTGTGTGTGGAAGGGCTGTTTATGTTACAAACTGGCCTGGACCTCTATGAACTGTGACGTAAAGGTGTGTAAGGACCAGTTATTGTTACTGATACAGTCAAATATGATTCCCAGCAGCTGCTCACTCATAAACTGACTCTGATATAAAACAAAAAGAAAAAAACTAGATAAAAAGTGGTACAGCCAAGTTGTATCAATTAAAAACATTTGAGGTAGACTAATAAACAGGAACATCAAATGATAATTGGATCCACTGTTTGGTTGTTACTGAGGATATAATAACTATATTTTGGCCTGTATAGTTTCTCTGGATAAAAGTTCACAAATTTAACGTTTCACTCTTTCCAAGGCGACTCATCTGTCAGCTCCTCACACATTCTCAGCTCACAGATGGACGGTAACAATACTACACACAGTTAGAAACAGAAAACGTAATAAAAATGTTATAAATCACTATAGATCCTCCGGCTGAAGAACAACCACCAACAATAAATCACAGCATGGAAAAAAAATTGCAAATTCCAAATAAAACAGCAAAGGTAAAAACACCTTTTCTGACTGCATGAAAACAATCAACTTCAAGCATATTGATGAACAAGATCACTGCAGAAGCCTCCTTCATGTAATAACCAACCTGAACATTCTGTTATAAACCGTTTGTCGATCCCACCAAGCTTCCATTTAAATGGTGTTGGCTCGGATTCCTTTGCTCTCAAAGAACAAATAAACCACATGTTAGTCTATTGCTGCTCTTCCTTCACCTCATATGCAAGTACCCCCACAAACAGGCCTGGTGGCCTTCAGGGCCAGGAACCACAATCTTCTGATAATAAAAGCACAATTAAGCCCACTGAGCAGCAAAGAAAACATGTTGCTGGTTTTTTAAACTCCACAGTCTTATAAATTAGCAATCAAAGCAGCTTCCACTCAAACAATACTGTCCTGCAGGAGTGGCTCAAAGTCCTCATGGTTTGCGGTGGGAGGACTTTCTTCATCGCTGCCTGGGAGAGGTGTGTTGATGTGCACGCCGGCCAGCGCTGACATGGACTCTTTGCCATCCGTGTGGGACTTCTCACTGAGGGACAACTGGGAGGAAGAGGAGGAGCAGGAGGGCTTCTCTGGAATGAAAACAGCCACCAGGAAGGCCACGACCACGGTGCAGGCCCCCAGGAGGAAGGGTGGGCCAGGGATGAGCGCTCGCTATGTGGGGCACAGAGAGAGAAACATATCTTAATTTAAAGGTTCCATTCTTCATCTTCAGCGCAAAAAATGTTCTATTTTAACAAGTAAACACGGAAATAAATGCAACAGATCCCACGGTGGATGAAGAAAAGTAAGATTTTAATTTTGAAAATGGACTTGGTAGCAGAGAAAGTCTGAAAATAACATTAAAAGCAGCAGGTACTGGACTGCACATGTGCGGAGGGTTGAGCTAACGTGTGCTCAGCTGCAGCTGGTACCTCAGTGGGGCTCTGCAGAGGCAACGGGTCGATGTTGAAGTCCCCCTGGATGGGGTCCATGGCGTTGAGCTCCACATTAAAGAGAAAAAAGACAAATCCGTAGAGAGCTGGACCCAGGCCGTTGCACAGTCCTCTGATGCCTGTGATCATCCCCTGGACAACACCTGGAGGTCACAATAACAGTCACATTACTGCTGCTGACATGGACTAAATGCTGTCTGCAGATATATTTAACCTGCCAGCACAGCTCTGAGCTTCTTCTTTCTCCACTCAATACTGGGACTATTAATGTTCATGACAAAAAAAGGATTTCATTTATTCTTATTTCTCAAATGTCAAACCTTCTCTTACAAAATCCAGCGCATACGGTCAAAAGCACAACACATGTAGTTAATTTTTTAATAGTCTGAAAGCTAGACAAATTGAAGACAAACTGTAGTAAACATGGCCTAGTTGTTGGTCCCAGACAGACTGGTCAGAGTATGTCAGGACCTGCTGATCAACTGGGATTTATGAATGGTCCAAAAAAAGGAAATATCGGGGAGCAGTGGTTGAAAACGCTTTGTTGGTGTGAGAGATCAGAGGGGACTGGGCAGACTGGTTCAGATGGTAGAAAGGCAGCAGTAACTCAAATAGTCACTGGTAACAACCAAGGAATGAAGAACACCAGCTTTGAATAACAAGACGTCCAACCACAGAGGCCCCAACAGAGGACATAGGTGAGAGCAGAGACGGAGAGTCACCTTGTTTATCAGGATCAGCAGACTGGGACACCAGAGCAGAGACAGCTGGGAAGGTGATGGAGGACATCGCTGCTACAGCACCAGCTGCCCACATCATCCTGTTAACACACACACACACACACACACACACACACACACACACACACACACACACACACACACACACAAACACGCGCACAGACACACACACAGGGAGTGAGTGCAAAAACAATTCACATTTATTACATTACATCACATTTATTCACTATCATTTACATGTGGCAGGGAAAATAACGACACATATGCAATAAAATAGGACAATCTAACTTTTCACAGTACACAAACTACACACATACACAGATCTCACCATGGCTCGGAGCCGAAGCCGTACCAGGCCAGCTGAAGAATCTGGAAGCCCAATCCCAGCAGAACAGTATTTTTATTACCCAGAGTCCTCATCAGCAGAGTGAGGAGGAGTGTCTGAGGAAAGAGAGACGGGGGATTGATTCAGATCTCATTCAATTCTTCTTTGTAGTCAGAAATCTCTGCAATCAATTTCCAGTGATACCAAAACTAGCAAAAGAGACAAGGTACCCACAAGATGAGCAAACCAATGTTAAAGAACACTGAGGATGGAGCAGGAAGTGGAGCATTATGAGAGTGTTAAAGAGTGTCGGCCTGTTTTACCTGTGCTACGATAGACAGGATGCCCACCACTCCAATAAAAATGGCCAAGGTGGTTGAGGAGAAATGAATGACCTAGAGAAACATGTGAGGTTACATCACTGCTATGAAACCAGAACAGTAAGTGAATCATTGTTACTGAGTACAGAAAGGCTTCTTCAGGCCACCATGTGCGTCACCTGTCTCAGGTAGAGGAAGAAGCTGGAGTACTGGCCAGCCTCCGGCAGGTAGGATAAGAACACGGTGATACAGATGAGCAGGACTGTTGGGTCTTGACCAACCTTCCTCAGAGACTGGAATAGAGAAAAGCTCATTTTCACTCGCTGTGACAGCGTCGCTGTTTGCCAGCGAGATGTACCAACTCACAGCAAACGGGTCAGCCTGCTCCCAGGATATGGGCGCGCCCCAGGTGTTCAGCCTCATCTTATCAGGCAGAGATTCGGGCACAGCCAGCAGAATGAAGCAGATGTCGGCCAGAGCGATCAGAGTAGCCAGCAGAACCACCAGATTGTCTCCGTACCAGGCTGACAGGTAGGCACCAATGGCCGGACTGGTTACCAGACTGGCTGCAAACGTCGCCGATACCTGGTGGAGCCACAGACAACCAAAGGTCCCGTAAATGCAAGACATCCCCTCGTTAAACACACAACTGTTGGGCTTTAATGTACAAACGTGATATAAGAATTTACCAAATCTATCAATGATGTGATGGTGCAGCAAATATCTGGATAAGCTTTTAAAGCCGTGAGTCCCAGCTAATTCCAGGTCTTTGCACAATCAAAACCACTTTCAACAGCCCAAACAAAGCCGACAGCGTGTTCCCTCTCAGAGATGATGAGTGTAGTCCTGCTGAGCCCATCGGCCCTGTACCGTCTGTACTGGTTCTCTTTTCTTCAAGCTGTTCCTGCTTTAAAGTTTTCACAAAGTGTCCTGTTGGGAAAACTCAAGTGTCTTCCAGACATTTGAAAGGCTGCACATTTGGGAAATGTCTCCTTTTAGTCAAGTGACTGATCGCCTTGGCAACAGATGTGTTAGTTGTACATCTCTACTGCGTTCAGGGGGGGTCTGCCTGAGCCCCATCTGAACAGAGAACCTGATCTGCACTGGTATTATGTAGTTTTATGTTATTATACATCGGATTAGTTGTTAATTATTCATTGGTGTTCTGAAAAGTGGCCTTAATACACCAAGCAGCACACATCTAATCACATCGCATCCATCACATCACATCACATTGTTTTCAGGCTGGGTGGCTCTGTATTGGACTTGGACCTCAGTAAAAACTCAGTAAAACTTGTTTTCCACCACATCCAGTCGTCTTGTGTCTGCATTTGGGGTCTCGATTCATGTCTGCAGTTCGTAACAAATTGTGCTGTTTTTGTGTTTAAAACCTAGAAACTGTTTAAGGAAAGACATCTTATTTTATCAGACTATTTTTCAAACTTTAGTCTCAATGATCAATACCTTATATTTGGCTTTCAGGACCATGATAAATATGTTCTAATGATTACATTTTACTGTTTTATAGTAGATCTCACACTGTAAATTTCCTAACAGAAAAATGAGTTATTTAAATCAGTTTAAAGAGTATAATTGGTATTGATTAAGGATTGTTTGCTCCACCTGAACTTATTTATCTATTTTCTTTTATTATTATTTACTGTGGTCAAGTTTGTTTCCTCTTTTACTTTTATTTCAGATGATGTCATGAAAATATTGAGGGTCAGATCAGGAAAGCAACCATTTTGAGAAGCACAGGTCCAAACAGGGTGCTTACCAGTCCGTAGGCTGTGCTCCTCTCCCGTTCATCAGTCACATCAGCAACATAGGCGAAGATGACGGAGAAGGTGACCGAGAATGCTCCAGACATGGAGATCATGGCAAAGTACCACCTGATGGGTAACATTAGACACAGCAATGAATAAAGGAGCAGCTGGTGTCGTCTAGAAGCTCTCAAATATGGAGATACGCTCTACATCAGTCCTGAAATGTTCCAACATGTTCGGCTATGTAGGAGGTAAATCTACAGTGTGATCCGTAGGAGAGTCTCCTGCTGCACCAGGACCTTCATTAGACTTCAGTAACAATGACCGCTACTGACAGTCCCCCCTTATAATCCAGCTCACGCGACAGAGCTTATTTAAGATAAACCATCCAGGAGGAAACGGGTCCACCGCCTGGTGGTCTGTGGTCCAGGTGCACTCTTCGGAACACTGTTGGAACTCTTTATTCTAGTTAACTTTGCTCCCCACGTTCTGTTTTGGTGGTGATAGAAGTGTGGCAGGTTATTACTGAAGTTATAACATGTCTGAGCAAGAGCAGTGAATATTACCAGGGGCTGAGCCTCATCAGTGGGATGGGTGCACAAGTGAAGAAGACAGTCACCAAGAGGAAGGACCGTCTCCCCCACACGTCTGACAGAGCACCGATCAGGGGAGCAGACATGAATGACAGCAGGCCCTTGACATGAAGAGGTGAGTCAGCGTCCACAATTTAACAAGCGTCTCAGTGACACCCAGTAGTGTTTCAGCAGGGTTAAAGGCCTGCGCCTGGAGGCATTGCTATGGCAACTGAACTGATCATCTGAAGTGGAGGAGGTCTGTCCTCTACCTCAACTCAGCAGTGAGAAGGCTGTGTGTTCCGGTTCTGACTCTCACTGCGTAACAAAATACAAACTTCTGACTGGAAAGTAGCTTTATGACAACTTGGGGTATTTACAAGCAGGAACAGAAACAGGACGTTGAGGATGTGAGAACACACAGTTAGCTCAACTGTCAGACAGTTCAGGTTGTCTTTGTTACTTCATCAACTACAAGAGTAAAAATTCTGTGTTTTCATCTGAAATCACATCTATTCACTCACGGTATTTAAACGTTAGATTCCGACAATGCTGGGAAAATGATGGAAACCAAAAAACAACAACCTCATTCTGTTTTTGAGTCTGTGGCACAAATAATATGGCTCTTAGAGCTCTTTATATGATCTCAGTGACATGTTTTAACAATTATATTATGCTTTTTAAAGAAAAGCATAAAATAAGCCCTCCCTATTGATGAGAATGTTGACAGACAGACAGACAGACAGACAGACGGACGGACGGTAAAGGTTGGTGAAAACAAGAATCAGTTCTTACCTTCACACCCTGGATGAGTCCATTCATCAGGAAGGTGTGTTGGGGGAACGTTTCATGTAAAACCTTAGCAGAGAAAGAGATGAGAGATTTCAGCTTTACTGAGCTGGACAGAAAATGGACCTTCCTGTTTGTTCTTAATGTTATCACAGCTGGGTCGCTGCAGATGGAGGAACATGAGAAGATACACCTTCTGCAGGAGATTCTGGAAATAAAGTCTTTGTTTCATGCTGTTTGTGTCCACGGTTATGACTCGATAATTCAAATCAAAAGAAAACTCATTTTTAAAATGCTTCTCTCTCATCTCAGCCTCCCTGAATTGAGAAGAACCACTGCCCATTGGACCAAGAGGCCAAACACCGGTGTTACAACCAGGGTCGTGTTGGGACGAGGACTGAAAACCAGTGGGTCGTTAACGTGCGAGGTGAGAGAAGAGTCTGGTTTGATGAGGGGAGTGTTACCGTCACTGTTACTCACAGTCAGCATTGGTGTGGTGAGCAAACCCCAGGCAAAGAACTCCAGGAAGATCACCACCACTGCATGATACACACTGGGCCTGCCGATGCCCTGCTGGAGCTGAAACACACATAAACACACACACACACGGTTTGATGGACATATTTAGATAAAAGGCATCATTGTTCAGAGGACAGCGAGCCCACTGACACAGATCCACAGGATTAAAGTGGTGCTGCGGACTCCTTTCTATCTTTAGCCCGAATGATAATGATGAGCTCCTCTTTTTAGCTCATCTCCTATCAAAGTAACACAGCAGTAAAACTAAAACACAAGATCAGGAGCAGCAAACAAACACTGCTGCATTTTAAACATGCTTGCTCTTGATCCAAAGCTGCTGCAACAGAGGCGATTCATCCAGTGACTCCTCTCCTGATCCCATTTCTCCCTCCAGCAGTTGTTTCTGCAGTGCTGGCAAATGAGGGGATTTACAAGACGTCTCACAGCTCAGAGCCACTCAACCCTCAGACGTATATTAAACTACATTAAGTAAAAATTGCAGGAGCGTAAGCAGCTGCTGACCTGCCTACTACACCTTAAACAGTCACAATGTTCCAGGAATTCTAATAGGACATTAACAACAAGCCAAATGTCAGCAGTGCAGTTGGAACCCTGCGGGAAACATTGAACACAGCAGTAGTTGTGTGTGTGTAGATTTATTTGGTCTCAAGATCAAACATGTTTGACAATCATCTGCATGAAGGTGAAGGAGGTGAAGAAGCCCAGTGGACCCAGGGAGAGAAGAACAAGCACCGTAGAACAGAGCCTGGGGGGCCTCCATGAGTGTGAGGAGCAAATGGGGAAACTTCTGTCTGACAGACAGGACCAGTTGGTCCAAGGCTCCATTTAAGGTCAGAAACGGGATCCAAACAGGATCACTGTGGTCTAAAAGGATGAGGATGATGAAGATGTTCAGGACAACCCCTCCGAGCCTCAGAAAGTGAATCAAAATGCTCAGAATAAACTTCTTATTTGCCTTTTTCATTAACAAGTGGACACATGGGATCTCTTCCAGCTGCTCGGAGGTTTGTCTGGTTTATCCCAGTGAGGTGGGCGCTAAACCTCCACCATTCTGTCATCCTCGATGACATCCCTGGGTGTTACCGGTGCTTTGTACATCGTTTGTAATTTTATTCACCTCTCAGTTATCTGCTGTGGTGTTCCAGGTCTTTCAGGACCCTTGAGGCTGTTGATCTTAATAACTCATTGCTTATTTCTGACTGCATTTAGTGTCCCCCTCCCGATGAATAATGACCTTACTCACTAACACACTTCTGTAGCTTTAGTCAAAATGCTGGAACATAACAGTCAAACCCCGAAAATCCAAATTCAGGCTTTTTTTAAAAAACTGCTTTATCTCTATTGTAACAACACAGGAGAAGTTCAAAACAGCCCGTAAAAATACTTTCCCATACTTGCCCATAAATTAAATACTTTAATTTCATTCTGAGTCTGTGAATAATGCAGTGAATGCTCTCAGAATGCTGGTCTACTTGTGGTCCTCAGAGGCCTAGCTCCATCCTACCTGGAGGAGCTAGTGATACCTACCAGCCCAATAGACCGCTCCGCTCTCAGAATGCTGGTCTACTTGTGGTTCCCAGAGTCTCTAGGAGTAGAATTAGGGGCCGAGCATTTAGCTACCAGGCCCCCCTGCTATGGAACCAGCTCCCTGTCCAGGTACGGGAGGCTGACTCCATCGCTACTTTTAAGATCAGACTTAAAACCTTCCTCTTTGAAAAAGCTTATTGTTACTAATTCTGCAGTTCCAGTTACTATCATAGACAGACAAATTATCATACTTAGGGGGTCGTCTAATCATTAGGTCACATCTTAGCTATGCTGTTATAGGCCAAGGCTGCCGGGGTCTGGAAACATGATCACCTGACAGGCCTCTGTCACTCCACTGGGTCATGGTTTCCTCTCCTCTCCTCTCCTCCCCACTACCTGTCCTCCCCCTTCTCCTCTCTCTTTACCCAGCCGGCCATCAGCAGGAGGGTCCCCCTACATGAGCCTGGTCCTGCTCAAGGTTTCTTCCTGTTAAAGGGGAGTTTTTCCTTGCCACTGTTGCTTGTCTGGGGTTAGGCCCTGGGATTCTGGAAAGCGCCTTGAAACAATTTTGATTGTATAAGACGCTATATAAATAAAGATTGATTTGATTTGATTTGATTTGATGATTGGTATTCTTAGGTGGTAAATGTTATATTTTATTGAAGACAAATGTAGACCAACATCCTGGTGCCTTCACTGCCCTCCTTCATTTTTTGTAAACATTTGTCACATTTTACTTAGTTATTATTACACTGTGAGCAGATTTGTTTAGAAGAATAGTTTTATAATATAAAGCTCATTACTAGGCAGCTCATCGGGGCTTCATTTAATGGCTTCACCAGGTAAACACGTGTCAGCCGTCTTTATTTGTGCTATTTTATACTGGAAGATATTTGATATGATCTATTTTTACTTTGAACATGTAAGTGCAAATAAACACATTTATTTAATTGTTTCTTGCAGGTGATATACAGGTTCCAAAATGAGCAGAAAGAGGTAAATACTCATATGATCCAATTACTGATTAGATTTGGTTACTGGATGTTGTTGTTGCAAGAAAATAAACGTTTTTGCTCCCTGTTGCACATGCAGGTGTTGTTTAAAACCGCCTCTGTAAAATAAACTGTAGATTTAAATGTAGAAGCGAAATAAAGGGTTAGAAATCTTAATCTGTCGGTGGTTGGATGTTAAAATGGACGCTGACGGGGGCTCTGCAGGCTGGATCCGCTGTTATGTAACAGATAATGGATCCATTTTGACCACACCACCACCACCACCATCATCATCAACACACCGAGCCAGGCTGTCTGAGGCCACATCCGAGTCCCACAACGCACATCTACAGCCATTTTGGACGAGAGCTGCTCTGTCCAGGCTCATTTTGGCTTCGACCCCCCGCTGGGCAAATTAATGGTGCCATTTCTGATCGGTTCAGAGACAAACATGTCCACTGTGTCCACACCACCCGCTCTATAAACGCCTTAGACGACATTTATGTCAACGCTTGTCATGATTATTACAGATTTATATGAAGTAAAATGGCGGACTGGGTACCCACCGCTGCTCCGTCCCTCATAACGAACTTCTTCACCAGCACCACCCGGCCGGGGGCCACTGGCTGCTCCCCCGGCATCTCCTCACACCTGCCGCGCGACACGAAGCATCCATGCTGCATAGATGAGCGCGGTTCTCCCGGAGCTTCCAGGATGATTCCTTATGTTGTCCCGAAAAAGCTGAGTGGAATTGAAGCCGACTAAGAACAACTAAAACCCTCTTTCATGAACGAAATCGTTGTGCCACAGAAATCCGTCGTCATGTCAGCACGAAGGTCCACGGCTCGTCTGGAACACCATCAAGCTGGAGGGAACCATCGAAGCTCTTCCGATTCGCCATACCTGTCAAAATAAAAGCACAAGCTAAACCGTTACACAACACTCAAACACGCACAGTGGTTTGATGATAACTTTTAAAAAAAACATATTCTTTAAGTCAGTAGTTTCTTGTATTCCTGTTTTATATTATGGCTTTTCAGAGTGGAAAACCATAAAAATAGTAGAAGAAAAGAAACTAAACTACAATTAAAGGTACATTTGGGACATGGAAACCCCTGAGCTACTAAACTAGTCCAACTTTTTAATAATACTGTTTCATTCTGAGTCTTTGTTTGTTGTTATCTTCTTCTGCAAATAGTAGAAATAAAATCAAAACATGATTAATGGTTTTGTTTTCACTTGTCTCCTCTCCTCTCCTCTCCCTCTCCTCTCCTCTCCCATCCTCCTCTCCTCCCTCTCCTCTCCCTCTCCTCTCCCCCTCCCACCCTCCTCTCCTCCCCTCTCCTCCCGTCCTCTCCTCCCCCCCTTCTCCCCTCTCCGCCCAATCTCTCTCCTCCTCTCCCTCTCCTCTCCCCTTCTACCATCGCCTCTTCTCCTCCTCCTTTGGCCTCCTCTTCTCTCCTGCGCTCCTTTCTCCTCTGCCCTCTTTCCTCCCCTCTGGTATCCAAAATCGTTTTTATTTTGTGTAGACAACGAATCAAACCAAACAAAAGTCTGTCTTTATTTGATTTCCTCTTGTTCCTTTCGTTATTACGTAAATAGTTTGACTAAACGTATTTAAATCTCCGCTGACGCACCAATTATTCTGATTAAAGGAAATGGATCTAGCACAATCATAGCCACTTTAGATTAGACCGAATTCTACTTCCTCTTCTGCATAATGACAATTCGACAAAGTGTTTTTTCAGAGCTAAACTGGGTCTGACCCACTCTGAGACAACTGTCTGTACTGGCTGTTGTTTGTTTGTCTAGAGAGAAATTGTCGCTCGCGTTTAGCTTTTGCGATCACGTCTTTTCAAGCGTCAAAACAAAAATGTAGAAATTAAAGTATTACCTTCACAATAAAAGAATCACAACACATCAATCGATACAAAATCGAATATCTTTCTAGATTATACGTGTATATAATAAGACTGAAATCAAATCTATAATCAGTTAGGCGAAGGCAGAAATTGTCAATTTGTCATCATGTGTTTATTTTGAAAATAAACATTAAATTGAAAACGATGCGGTAAAAGCGACGAACTTTACATCCCGAGTAGCTCACGTGTCAGAGGCTGTGGTTGTGACTGCATGTGCGCGTCCTTGTGTGTTCAAAAGGGTAATGACGAGGATGGGAAAACGTGAGCATCCTTGTTTCAGACCGAGACCGAATATAATATAATATAATATAATATAATATAATATAATATATATAATATAATATAATATAATATAATATAATATAATATAATATAATAATGGGCATGTATATATTATGTTTAATGCTTAATATGACTATATTATTAGTAGTAGTATTAGTAGAAGCAATTGTAGTAATAGTATCAGTAGTGGTGGTAGTAGTACATTCAAACATAGACAAAATGATTCAAGCTCTCTTGAAATGTATCTAGATAAAGCTTTCTTACCTAAACAACAACCACTCATCCATCTTCTAGCCACTTTTCCCTTGCAGTGCACCTTGCAATGATGATTTTTTTTTTTGAAGCCTTAGAAGTGCAATCTGTTTTTTCACTGAAGGTTTATGATTGTTGCTGTTTTACACAATGGAGGTGGGAACAGTTACGTGAAGGCATCCCTGTCAGTGTTGTGGTTCTGTTTTTGGTTGTCACTCAGACTTCTCACCTCCCTCTCTACCCGCAGGAGCGACATTTAGGGGCGGGCCGATCTCTGAGAGCATTGAGCTTCTGGCACACCTACAGCGCGTTCTGCCTAAATTGGCCGCCTACTTAAGCTCTCCCCTCTTTGTCTCTGGCACCGGATTGTTCCACATGCTTCAGCACCTAGCTCCAGCTCACAGAGCTCTCCAGCCCTTGTCTCACGTTAACCCTTATTCTCCAGCCCAGTAAGTTTTGTCAGTGCCTTGTCACTGTTTTCAGTTGTATTTTTTCCTCGATGGTTTTTCCCATTTGTTGGTGATTTTTAGTTTGTTTTTCTGTTGCTACTTTCCTAGAGTTTTTTTTTTGTTGTTACTTCATTCGGAGAACTGTCTCTCCTTGCATTGTTTTTTGGCAATAAAGAACCTTTTGTTTTACACTCGGCATCTGGGTCCTGACCTCCTTAACTCGAACGCACCCAACAGCCTCCTGACAGCTCTCCCAGCATGGCCGGGAAAGAGAGGCGTGACGGAAAAAGCTTTGAGTAAATACATTGATAGTCTTACAAGTAACACGTTGCTGTATATACTCAGGCCACTCCCTCCATCTCTAATGGTCCTGCACCACCAGGATTCAACCCACCTACCAGCCATTACCAGCCCAACTAGCCAGCTGCACTAGCTAGCCTGCCTGAGATCCTGCCCATCTGGTGGAGGAGACAATGCAGCTGGGTGGTGAAACACCGCTGCAGGATCCAGTCGAGTGACTCTACTGTGGCTCATCAGTGTGACTGGGGGCACTGGGGACACTGGTAAAGCTAACCTGTCCTGCAGGACTTGTTTTCAGGCGCTGGTATTGGTATGGTGGGAAGTCGGTGTACTTCCCCTATTAGCCCTCATGGAGTTAGGCCTGTGGCCAATTTGCTTGATCATGCAGTGGCTATGGAGGCAGGAATCCAGCAGGAGCAGCTTGGGTCGCTGATAAAAGTCTTTGCCCTGGTTGCCTGATGGCTCAGTTAACAAATACGACTACACCTTGAATATCACTATTATTAGACTGTCAGATTGAACATAATTTCTGCTTCCCACCTCTTTTTCTGTGCCACCCCTGGTTAAATTAATGGCCCTTACCGTATGTTTGAAAACCGTCTCAGAGAGAGATGGAGGAAGAGGGTCAGGTCAAGTCATGCTGTTTCTCCAATGATCCCGGCCAGGTCAAGTGGTCCTGTGATTGACCCAACTGTGCCAAGTCCAGTTGCACCTCTGTCAGTCGTTGCAGCTGAAACCATGCAGCTGGGATGAAGCAGATTCTCCCATTCTGAGAGACACAGGTGGCTAACTGCAAAGGTCTGCCTATACTGCAGACAACCAGGCCATTTCATTGCCCAGGGCGGCCAAAAGACTAAGTTCACTAGCAGATTCAGGAGAACTGGTGAGCAGAGCTTCTTTCGGTTTCACACCCACCCGTTTGACAATACCTGGTTCTCTCCTCTGGTCTCACATCTTTGTCCTTTTTTTTTTGATTCAGGTGCAGATGACAGTTTCATCGACCAGGACCTAGCCACGCAGGGCACCATCCCCGCTGAGGATCTGTCTGAGCCTAAGACCATCCATGATTTAAACGGAGAGATCCTCGCCAAGGTAGCTCATCAAACTGCATCCTTAAACCTCAGAATCTCTGGTAACCACAGGGAACAGATCCAACTTTTTCCTCATTTCTGCATCCTCCTCTGGTGTCCTTCATTCGCCCTGGTTAGCTTGCCATAACCCGCAGTTTGACTGGTTGGACACAAGGCTTACTAGTAGGAGTGTTTCCTATCACACTAACTGTCCCTGCTCTACGCTCTCTCCTTCGCCGGTCAATCCAGATCCACTTCTGGTGGCTCCAGACCTTTCCATTGTGCCTGCCAAATATCACATTTTAGGCGAGGTTTTTATCAAACAGCATGCTCTCTCTCTGCTACCACATCAATACCCTGTATAGATTACCAATCCCTAAATGGCATCACTGTCAAGAAACAAGTACCCGTTACCCTTCTTCTATGCTCTTTTTGGTCCACTCCACAGGTTTTTGAGTGGTCCCACGAGGCTGATGCAGCATTCGATCCCTTGAAAGCTCTGTTGTCCTCCGCTCCTGTCCTGTCTCATGCAGACCCCAGCCAGCAGTTTGTGGTCGAAGTGGTTGCTTCAAACATTGGAAAATTTTAATTAACTAATTAATTTTTTGACTCCACCGATTTCCTAACGATATTGTATCTGTCCAAGGACCTCAATTCAAATCTCAGGTCTGGAGAGCTTTCCGTGTGTCACTCTGAGTCCCTCTTGTCCAGGTATCATCTGCAGTCAAAGGGTCAAGTCAAGAGGGCTAATCAAAGTTTGGAGAGTGTCCTCACATGTGTGGTTGCCCAAAAGCCAGTGTCCTGGAGTTCATTTCTGCCCTAGGTAGAGTATGCCCATAATTTGTTGGTTTCTGCTGCCACTGGAATGTCAACCTTCATGGGCTCTCTGGGTCTGGGGTATTAACCAACACAGTTTGAGTTCAAGGAAGATGAAGTGGTGGTGCCCTCTGTGCAGGCCAACCTGTGCCATTGCAGAAGCGTGTGGAGACAGTTCCGTACCGCCATTTTGCGTTCCTGTCTACAGACACAGAAACAAGCCAACCACCGTCCTTTGTCGTAGAGGTGGTCCCAACTACACAGTTAGACTTATTTTTGACGTCCATCGGTGTGGACGCAGTCTCCAGTTCCTGGTCGGCTGGGAGGGGTACAGTCCGGAGGAGCAGTCATGGATTCCCTAATGTTATATCTTGGATGACAGTCTCCTCAGTGACTTTTACCTGGCCCATCCCGACAAGCCTGGTAGGGCATCTAGAGGTGTGCATTGAGGGGGAAGTACTGTCATGCCATGGCCCTAGGTTAGGGTTAGAGTTAGGGGTGCCCTCCATTCGAACCTCCTCCTTTCCCTTGCTCATTTACAATGACTGTACTTAGTTTCAGGCTTTCTAGTTTAGACACACAGCCCAAATGGAAATAAAGTTTTGCTTTTTCAACTGAAAATGCTGTGTAAGTGGAGCTTACCTGGTGATGTTAGAATGTGCAGTTTGCATTCGTATTTTTGTGACACATTTGTGTCACTCTCCCACTCTCACTCCTGCAGGTCATGTTTTGGCTGTTGGTGTGACTTGAATGTACATGAACCCTTTTTCTTTTACTTTACCACTTTTATTCTGTTATTTGTTTATCTTGGGTATATGAGTCACATGAAGTCTCAGGTCTTAGGTGGGTTTTCTTTGATTTGGTTCCTACCACCCTCCTGGAATGGCATCCATTTGCTGACGTCCTTAAACTTATAAGACATCTATAGGCTGTGATGTTGACATGGACCATGATGAAGCATTTGGATGCCACAAATAAAATCATATCTAAAAAAAAATAAAAAACTGAGGAAAACCAATTCAAAGACAGGCCCACCTTTGTTCCTCCAAAACATTCTCTCCACAGCTTCACTTCTCTTCTAGTGACACACTAGGTCTTCTTTAGACTATCTATGACAAGTTTACCCCAGCAGATTTGCATGCTATTTCTTCCACTGTGTTAGCAACAAAATGAAAGATTTGTACCTACGACTTGATCCAACAGTCCAAGACACTGCCTAAGACGCCTGCCTGTAGTGTAGCTGGCTGTGAAGATAGAATTTCACATTTTCTTGCACTTCCTATTCATTTTCTCAGTCTTTTCCAAACTTTTGTTTTTGCACTTGTCTGGGTAGCATCACAGGTGTATCTTAGCAACACTGACAGCCCATTCCACTGGTTGAAAGATCCAAATTCTTGTGGGTAGAAGCTCTTTCCTGACAGGTCAACAGTCAGCACTGCCCCATTTACAATCAAAATTGATGTTCCCCTTAAGGTCTGGGTTTCCTCCTTCATTTCCCTCATAATTTTCCACCTATTTCATGATCTGGTGAAGATCTCTCTATCCTTTATAACACACTGCATACAGACCTTTAATTATTTCAGTTATTGTTATACAATGTTGATGTGAAAGAGAACTTTTCAGCACCTCTTTCTTTTTTAGATCTCTTTTTATTAAATAATTACATATATAATTATTAAGTTGGGCGATTTTTGGCTCTCATAAAAAACACCTCTGGGCAACAGTTTGTTTGAAACGTTGCTGGGCAACAGCGTAGCCTAACCCCTGTAAGCTGAGACACAGCTGCGACAGCAGTTGGATGATGCCGCAGCCGTACAGTAGCTCCCTTAAAGAGTGAAAAACAATAAAAACCCAGAAGACTGAGACAAATCATAACAGGTAGGTTCACCATGTTGTTGCCTTTCTTTTGTGTTTCTGCGCATGCATGTGAGTGTGTGAGTATATACATGCACACATATACACATCCTTGTACTTCTATCTTTGTGAGGACATTCATAGACGCAACACATTCCAAGTAACCCCTAATCCTGACCCTGAACAAACACCTAAATGGGATCTCAAACTTAAAACCAGGTCTCAACCCTCAAACAGCCCTTTGAGAGCAAAAATTTCCTAACTTCCTAAAAATGATCTCACATTGCAAGTAGAATGCAGATTTTGGCACTCAAGTGCAAGAACACACACACACTGCACTGCACTGCAAGGTGCTTTCAGTCAGCAGGATCTGCCTGTTCAGGTAACCCTGTCACACACTCACACTCTCCTGTGTTTGATTGTTGAATATATAGTTGTAAATTTATATTTGTAGTTGTTAATCAATCCTGTGGATTGGCTTTATAATAGAATGAAATGTAAGTTTGTGGTTGTTTATATTGTTATTGTAGTTTTTGACTGTCTTAATAGAAATGATCTGATATGGTATGATAACAGGACAAACACTTTCTCTCTTTCTGTATCTGAGAATGTTTGGAATTTACTCAAGTTCACTTGAAAGTGTTAAAGACCTTTCAAATGGAAATGTGAACATGTGAGCTTCCCACAGCCACTGTGACATCACAGGAAGTTGGCTGTTCCTGGGAACATACGCTGTGCTATCTTCATATCCTGTGAAAATATAGACATTTAAATACATTTGAAAATAATTTTTGTTGTGCATAAAGTTTTGTACCATCAGAATTTGCAGAAACCAAAGCAACATCAACCTATATATATATATAGGATCTACTTCCTGTTTGTGTGTGCATGGTTTTGTGTGTGTGAAGAGGATGGCACTAGCTAGTGGACACTGGCTGGAGAAGGAGATGAGGGGAGCTGCTCCAAGTCCCAGGTGGGTCATATTTTCACGCTGTAACAAACAGATGGTGCATGCAGTCATTCAGCAGTGTCGAGTGTGTATGAGATGTGTATTTGTGTCTTTGGTAACTTGTTAAATGCAGATGGTTCTTCTTGAACAGACATGGTCATGCCTTAGCGTTGGCAGGAAATGTGGCCTTTCTCTTTGGAGGAGCCTCCACCTTCAACCACAAGGTCCATTTTGTGCAAAGGTTAAGTTAACGTCACCCCAACATTATCTGCTTATTTTCTTCTTGTGTGTTCAGGAGGACAACCCTGTTTATCACAATGACTTCCACATGCTAACAGGTACAAACCACCTAAGAGCAGAGGAAGATAGCAAAAATGGAGGGATCTTAAAGAAAAGTTTAGAAGAAGCTTTGCTTACACTGGTGAAACCCATTTAGATATTTTCTGTGAAGAACTATTTGAAAACTATTTTGCATTGTTAACCAATCTGTGGAGAACAGCTTTAAATGGAATGCTGACTTAAAAGAGAAACAAAAACAATCGTGATGTTGGTAGTTTCTCCAGATGACATGACGTGGGAGGAAATTCCTCAGAATGGGTACGTTCCCTCAGCCAGAGAAGGACACAGTCTATGGTAATAACAACACACTTAGTTAACAACAATGAAGAGGAACTATTCTGACCATCACAAGTGTAGCATGTGATTAGATCGAACCAATACTAACACTTCAGTTTTGTGTTGTGGTATGGCCACTGAGGGTTCCTGACGTGTAGTTGTGTTCTCTGCTTTTGGCCTTCTGCGTTTGTTAATATCCACATTTGAATTAATATGAGGGTACGGTGGGGTAAAAAAGAGAAAGTGGAACAGGTATAAGAGCAAAGACAACCAGTAGTCCCAGTGCTGAGGCCATCTCCTAAGACTAAAGTGGTGCTTTCCTAAAGACGTCTACGAGAGGATGTCAATCAATCTACCCTATTTGTGTACTCTTAAAGGGTTCCTGACGTTAGTTCCACGCTGGAGTGTGATTTTGTCTTGTCTTTTTTAAAGTGTGGTGAAAGGTAAGCTCTATCTGTTTGGAGGAACGTCTGATCCCAGAGCTTCCGAGTGTCTTCCTGGAGTCTACAGCTTTGACATAGGTGAGGATGTTGTTGAAGTTGTTTTAGCTCATTGCTGCTCTGCCATGACAGTTCTGATTGCCTACAGTGTCTCTGATCTGGGAATGCTTGGCTGTCAGGGGTGTGGCCCTCACAACCCTCAGACACAGCTCCGCTGTCGTGGGAGACAACATCTATGTGTACGGAGGCCTTCTGAAAGGGAATCCTACCAATGATCTCATGGTGTTCAACACAGGTATTCAACATCCCACTTTAGAATCAATTACATGTTCTTCTCTAAAGGTCAGTGTGTGTGTTCTGTGTGTGGCTATGACTTATTTTGCTTTCTATTTCAGTGGCTCTGAACTGGACACCAGTTAAAACTGGCGGATGGCTGCCACCTGCTCTGTAAGAGACAATATGGGCCATTGCTACACTGTAGGTCATTAAAATGTCTCAATTAGAGCCTTCCTGATGCAGTGGCTCCAGTACCATCAGTAGTGTTTTAAACTGGTAGCTCTCTGCCAGCATCGACTCTGCTGATGTGTGTGTGTATCCTGATGGGGTGGAATTTAGACACGCTGGCTCAATGTGAAGCACAACCAAATGCTGGTACCTCATTTGTGTGTTGCTTTTCCTGCAGATTTGAAGATTAAAAATTGGTCACAAGTTCAGAAGGGTTCAATATAAATGGATATAGGAGTTACCAGAGGACACATACGTCCATCTCTTTGGTCTCTGGATACCATCATTAATGTTTGTGTCATTAAGGTTTTTGTGTTTTTGCAGGTCAGATCATAGTTTTGCTCTGGTTGGAGAGCAGCTTTTCATGTTTGGAGGTTATGAGGAAAATGGAGACTTCTGCAGAGACCTCCATGTTCTCAACAGCGGTAATCCAGATCCCCGTTCAGACTTTAATCTATGAAGCACAAAGTCACATGACCAAACACCTGAAACCTAACCATCAGGATTTGATTTTGATAAATGACTGTGTCTAAATGTAAGATCAGATCTGATTAGAGACCCTGTCTGGATTATTCAGAGACTTTGGTGTGGCAGAAATGGGAGGTGAAGGGAGAAGCACCCTCAGCCTGCAGAAGTCAAACGCTGACGGCACATCATGATAAAGTACACACACACACACACACACACCACACACACCACACACCACACACACACACACACACACACACAGGCAGTGTTATTTTTCCTGTACATTCTATAGTCTAAATTCCTGAAATATGAAAGAAATGATGATCTGACTATATTGGGCAGCAGTATGATAGAAATGATCGCACAAGAACCACTGTGTGAAAATTGTGGGTTAGGAGAAAGGCCATCATAGTGTGTACAAAATGTACATTAATACATAAAAAGTCAGTGATTTACTCTGGATTTAGTCAAAACTGAAACCTGAGGACGCTGCAGTGGTAAAAAAGGAATTGTTTTCTCCATCTGTCAGAGGCTGATGATGGGATGGTGATGGTCTGGTGATGGAATGGTGATGGGATGGTGATGGTGTGGTGATGGGCTCCAGGTGTTGTTGATTGTCTCCAGGTTTGCCTCGTGGGCACAAACACAAACTCTATTCTATTGCCCTGGGACCGCCTGAGGCAGGCCAGCAAGACTGAGAATTCTCATCGTTCTTTTCACAGAGCCGCAGCCAGATGCTTCCTGCACTGTGGCTTTTCGAGAAGCATGTTTCTTGTAATCTCGTTGTGATCGATGAGGGAGGCTTGGTAGTCTACTTAACCTCATCACTTTGCTTCTGCCTTTCAAGGACAGAAGGATGAATGTAAAAGAGGGGATCCTCAGCTCCTTTCTCCAGAGTCAGTGATGGTCCTTCTCCACCTCTTCTGAGTCTGAGCATTCATGGGCAGTACGTCGCTGTCGGGGATGCATCCTGTTATCACAACCTAAAGCTCTGTGATAATGCCGCATTTGGAGCTTGGCAGAACAGTTTCTTCAGTGCAACCTGTTGAAAGTCACCCCTCGCTTCTTGCTTTTGTCTGGTGTAGGGGTGTGCCTCTCCTTCTGGACTCTTCCCATCTGCAGCTCCTGGTAACTACTAGGGTTAGGGATAGGGTTAGGTTCAGGCTGGGTCTCCAAATGGGAACTGTATTCTAGACCATCAAGGTCAAGCAAAAGCATAACTCGGGCATCAAGTCAGGCTGGTTCTCTGGAATTGGACTTTATTGAATGTTCAATGACCAAACCAAAGTATCATGTAAAAGACAAAACAGCACTAAAATAGAACAATGCCAGACTAAGAGAGAGAGAAAGTTAGTTCTGATATTAATGTTCTGATAAATCATATAGTTAATTATCCAACACAAATGTATATTTAGCTCTCTACATTATACTGTTACTCTAATGAACATGAATATTGGCACCTGAAACAATACGTTTTTATAGCAGCAAGTTACATATATGAAGGAAATTCTCCTTCAACTTCTTCACCTTTTTCTTCTCATCACTTTTTTCAGACTTTCAGAACCGGCTATTGTGTCACCATTGTGGTGTAAATTGGTGTAACTGGCTGTTACTGAAATCTGCCACTTACATCTTCTTTAGTGACAGAAATGAAGTTACCTAAAATTAGGAGGAATCTAAACTGAATGTGACTGAAGGTATTTCAGTCCTGCATGCTCCTCTTCACCTTCTTCATGTTCCTTTGGAGGATATCTACCTTTTTGGGGGCAAACGCACTACTAACGATGGAACGCTAATGTCTTCCAATGAACTGCATAAACTCAGCATTGGTAAGTGATGCACTGTGTATTAAATGACAGCTACCCTTAGGACTTATTAAACGGACTTCACCCATTTCACATCCTATTTTTCCAGCTAAGATGAAATGGAAGGTTCCTCTCTACATCGGAGTTCCTCCAGCTCATCGCCACGGACACACTGCCTTCATTTTCCACAGCCATGTATGTAAAGAACTTAATCTCACGTCTTTGTTGTCATCAAGTCTTGTATATCACTCATATCCTCGTGTGTGTGTGTGTGTGTGTGTGTGTGTGTTGATGGCAGCTGTTTGTATTTGGGGGCAAGAATGAGGAGCAGGAGTTTAACGACCTGAAGGTGATGAAACTCATTAACCCTTCAGAGAGACAACCAGGTACACGTTGGCTTCACAGCATAAGAGGAGTTTGTAGCGCCCTCAGCTGTCCTCATTGGCTGCAACATATTTGATGAATGAGTGTTTCCATCTTGTGAAATTTAGATAAATTGATTCTGAGTCGCTCAGCAGCTGATGCTGACACTGATACCTGGGGAGACATTGAGAGGTTACTTTAGTACTGGGATTCTGTAAAGCGCCTCGATGCAATTTTAGATTTTTCTGAGACACTATGAAGAAATAATGATGAATTGAATTAGCTTCTTAAAATAACTGTTAATAAAGTTGTTATAGAAAGATAAAATCCCATTAAAAAGTGATTTTCTTTAAATCTGCACAGTGATGAAGGAGATTCTGTCAGAGTTTGGCCTGCGGGGAGTCAGCCACAGGTTGTTTTCTACTCTACACCTGTGTTTCTGGTTTTCTGCTCTGTGTATGCGTGCATGTGTGTGTGTGTGTGTGTGTGTGTGTGTGTGTGTGTGTATGTGTGTGGTTTCAGTCTTGTGTCACGCTCTATTTGAGTCTCAACTCTCAGGTTGAACATCTTAGCCTCATTCTGCTTCTAACTGTTAACAGCTTCACTCCCACAAAGGTTCCCAACATCCGCTATGAGCTGAGCCAGTCTCCTCCGTTCAGCCAGTCCAGTGCCACAGTCATGAGTACACAGGTGAAACACATTCACTTTCACAATGCACAGATCACCCTTTAGGGCCTCCGACGGTTAGGCACTGGTATCAGCTCTCCTTGCAGGAGGGACAGAAGGGTTTGAGGAACAGAACATTGCTTGGTTCTCCCTCCTGGTTGCGTAGGAGCACTGAGGATCCTTAGAACGTTCTTTGCAGTAATTCACCCATTACTGATTCCTAGGTGGATACAGGCCGCCACAGAGTGCCTGGCCAAGCAGCAGCTGCAGCACCAGACGTGCACTTATGTTCTTTCTGTGGTTCGTGCAGGAAGTGTTCCACATATTCGTGTATGTGTTCCTCTTCTGGAAAAGAGACAGTCACAATCTAATGAGGCATGTGGGAATATACGCAGACTGTAAACAGGTTACTAAATGAATGCCACCCAGATGAGTGGGGGAATAAATGATCTAGTAGCTCCAGGATAGAGCTGGTGCAGCCTGTGGTGATGCTGCCAAATCATTAAATGCTTAAATTCATCCAAACATAGTTGGTTTAGCTGAGCCGTTGACCCTCAACAGTGAATAAAGTGACGGCACCACGTGCTGATAAACTTTGTTCTGACGGATTCTTCTTTGAGCTCCTTATTCTCACCGGTAGACAGAGACTTGCCTACAGACACTTTTCAAAAGCAAGAACTGAGACTCTAGTTTCCAGGAATGATGTTTAAGCCTTCCTGATATAATTCCCAACCATTTTTTGCACGCTAACGCTAACCTGCTTTTGCTAATTGAATCCATTTAACTGTTAAAAAGAAACAAAAAAACCCTTTCCACCTGAAGAAAATAGGAAGCCACAATAGTGCAAGCAGACCCGCTGACACCCCCCATGTTCCTGCAGGTTTCTGGCAGCAGAGACTTTGTCGCAGTTCGGGATGAAGCCTTGAAAATGATCCACTCAGCCTTCAATCTGCTGGACCAAGAGTTTCAGAATCTGGACGGGTGCATATTTATCTATATTTCACATGGACTTGAATTCAATCTGGAATAGATGCTATTGTTCATATGAGATCCAGCCAACTCTACATGTTCGTACCAGGTTTTTATTGAACTTCTAAGGACTTTTTTATCTTCTTTTCATCTTTTCAGCCAGAAGGCTGAGCTGGCTAAAGCTACTGCTGCTTTACAAAGAGAACGAGAAGCTCAAGAAGCTCACAAACAACAACAGAAACAGGTTTTTAGGGAACAAAACAAAACATCTAAAGAGAGCACAGAGCTTAGAATAATGTATATATACATGGATCTAAAGATGCTCAAGAGGAAGAGAAAATAAAATATGAATAGATGAATAAAGCCACATTTGCTACAGTCTAAAACAGAATCCAAACACCTGAAGCATTTTACGTTTGTGTTTCAGGAGCTGCAGGAAATGATAGAAAAACACCGCTCTAAAAATGAGGCATGGCTCCGTGCAAGAGCAGAGGAGAACGACCGTGAGAGGAGGGAGCTCTGCAGCCTCAGAGTCAGTAAACATGTGACTTCAGCTTTTTTCCATTTCCTGCACAGCTGTTATGTGTGGCTGCAGCGCCGCGATGCCTTTTTCCTCAGGAGGAGGTGCTGCAGCAGCAGGAGAGACTGAAGGAAGAGCAACGTGGGATCCAGCAACGTAGCAAACACCTCCTGTCCATCATGCAGCAGTTCAAAGGGCTGTGAGGAACCTTCACATCTGGCTCAACCAACATCCAGGCTGAGCTGCAACTGAGGAGCAGCTGCTGCCTGCCCAGCCTAAAGCTGTCAGACACACACACAGACACACACACACACACAGAGTGAGGTATTTAATGTTGTTTATGTTGGTTTAATAAACATTTTAGATGTGTTAAATGTTGCACCAACATCTTTTTCTCTGTTTTCTCAGAATAATTCAGACTGCACCAATCTTTTATGTGCTTAACTGATTTGGATCCCGTGTTGGTCCTGATGGTTTCCTTCAGTGCTCTCTCTGCTGTGCGCAAACACACGGACACCCACAGAGTGTTTGTTATTTACTGATTGGAAATGAAATGATTGCATCATGATGCCCATTAGTATAAACACAATTCATGCTGGCACAGTAAGTCGCTCCAACATGGACGACTAATGAGCACGATCGTGTTCACGTCCACTGGTAAGGGGGCAAGTTGAAAAGTTCAGCCTCTCAGGAACAGATGAGAAACATGAGTTTCAGGCTGGTGCCACTTCTCAATCATGCAGGTGGTGTTAGCTCTGCCCAGGGCCAACGTGACCTCTGTGATCCCGTTTGAATAAGGGAGGAGAAAGTGGAATAGAGATCCAGTAACACTGAAAGGTTTATTTTTAGCCACATTTGACAAATTTGGTGTTTGTTTACTATATCAACTTGGGAGGCTTTATAACCTAATTCATTATATACTGCTCCTGTGCCCCCCCCCCCCCCTTCCAACCCAGGATAGAGGTAAAAAGATGTTTCAATCTGCATCTGCATGTTTTTGCCAGGAAAATGCTCCAACAGGATCACTGATGCAGAAAGAGCAGAGATGAATGTGTGCACATACAGTACTTGTAGGACAACGACACCTTCATAAACTCTGAATTGATAGAATTCCTCGTCGGTCTGTCGCGTTGAACAGCAGCGATGTTCTCAATTACGCAAAGAAAAAAACAGCGTAATGCGCCAAACGTGTCCTTGTATTTCCTCTTGGCTGCACTATTTGGCAGCGAGGGGTGGGGAGGGAGCGTTAGAAATGCCAAGTTCCCATATGCGTGACCGGAAGTGCCTTTGCAACACAAAATAAGAGCATGGCTCGAGAAACACCTTATTGCATTGTTTAGAGAGGCTCCTACAGCCTAAATGATAATGATTAAATAATTAATTAGGGATGTGAATTATTTACAGCGAGTATGTGAATGTCAGATGTTAAAGCGGGTGTGGATGTCTTGGACTGGCAGCAGTGTCAAATTTCTCTGTCAATATTGCGTCTTACTTGCATCGAATATGAAGACGTCACTGTGATGTTTGTCCATCCATCCATCCATCCATCCATCCATCCATCCATCCATCATCCATCCATCTATCTTTTGGGGAACAAGATGCCTATTGGAGGGAGGGGGCCAATCTAGTGTCATGGTTTCACTATGAAAGCGGACAAGACAAAGGAGATGATAGTAGACATGAGGAACAAGAGGAGACGTCACACACCATGGTTCCCAATGGTGAGCAACTTCACCCTTCCTGAAGAGCTTAAGGAGTGTTGATGTGTTTTACCGTACAGGGAAACACATACCGTTTATTACCGTTTCATCATAAATTATCGTTTCACTGTAACTTCACCGTACAAGGCAACATTTTTCCTTCTGTCTTTATATCTGCACACGCAGTATTCACGCGTTAAAGTCAACCTTCAACTTTAGCGCGATTATTATGAAAGGGTTACACCGGAAACTCCCCTTTTAATCGCATTCATCTTGACTTTCCACGGTGAGATGGCTTTGGAGTCGCTGCTGGTTCCTGACAAGTCGAAAGGAGCTCTGTGGACAGACAGCGGGAGGCGAGAGAATCCACCACGCTTCCTTTCGACCCGCCTTTAACAGAGTGACAACGGTAAGACAGATTCAAACGAGCACGCCTGTCCTGGCTGGTTCATCGGGCTGCAGGTAAACAACCCACACTGAGCGCTCGTTTTGACTCTGGCGTTCTCCCGCCGACGGTTGTTCTGGCGGGGGAGGGGCGGGGGGAAGCAGCAGACAGCCAGAGACCGAACCCAGTCTGCTGCTGTCTGCGGTTTTCTGTCCCTTCCTGTGCCGCGATGCGGGACAGTGCGGCCGTTGTCCTCCTGTTTGGACCCTCTGTGGGCCCGGTTCCCACCTGATTTGGGGCTGTAAATAATAGTGCAATAGCGAACAACATGGCTGACGCTGGCCCTGCAGAACCAGATTGTTCGCCTGTGTGCATGCGCGCGCGCGCGTCCAGATGATGACTGTACCGTGAGTTTAAACCCTTGTCACTCATTGACATGGGTAAAATTAGTTTCTTTAATCACATTAGTGAAAGCTGTCACCATTGTCACACGAGGGCAGCAGAAAGACTGATCACAACTGTATCTGCTGTTGCTTCATCAAAGAGGGACAGAAAGTACCTGCAAACCAACAGAACATTCAGTCTCCGGTCCGGTCTCCCAGGCTGACCTGAGTGCTGATTCTGGGCTGTGTCTTGTCAGCCTCCCTCTGGATCATTAATGCGGAGGCTGAGCCTCATGTGCTGTCTGTCTGTGATTGGCAGTGACGGTGCGACTGTAGTTTTAGCGTGGTGCCTCCATCTTCCTCCTAGGAGCACAACTGTGACAGGCAGATGTGTGAGTTCTGCTCTGGTTCTACTGGTGGACAGCAGACAACAATAGTCCTTATTTATGGTGTTGGGTGTTGCATTTCACCCAAATTGTGCGGCATTACTCTCCTCACAGTGTTTCAAGTGATCACCATGGTTACGCATAGTCATTACCAAGGTGTAGCGTTCCATCTTCTGCAGTGTGGTCATATGATGATTCTGCATCCCCAAACCAGGAAGTGAGTTGAGCGAGGAGCTACGATCCATGTCTCTGGGCTGGCGTGCTCCAGGTTCCTATTGGTGTGTTCATTGTCTGTAGCACTTTTCAGACATCTTTAAATGTTCCTCTTGAAAACATCCACCACCAGATGCAGCTGTTGCACCTCTGAGTTGGTATGGTGGCGGTTTGAAAACAGACACCATCAGGTTGTCCATGTAGAGCAGGTCTGTTCTTCTCAGACTATTTAAGCAGAGCTCTGTGTAAAAGGCACAAAACCATCTGGTGGGAGCTGCTGGACCGTAGAACCAACATATTACAGAACCTTCTTTGGATTAGAGATCGTTCCTTGTTCCTCCACCAGAACGTCTCATTTGCAAACCTCTTTGTTCTGGTTCAACCGTGTAGTCTCATTTTCTCAAAATTCTGGGCAATGCCCCGTCTTGATGTAATCCAGATGTTTTAGGCAGTAGAACAGGAAGCGTCGGCCTGATTTTTCAGGTCCTTCCAGAGTGGCTGTAAAAAATATGGTGGTTCAGTCCTTTATTCTGAGCAGATCTCCAAGTTGGAAGGATGAAGGTCTCTTTTTTTACGGTCAAATCATAAGCAGCTTTCAGCTGCAAACATCCTTTGTGTTTCTGGGACTTCTGGGTCCTCGTCACTTTAAGGAACTTAGAACAGACACATTGTTCAGTGGGTGTGTGTGCCTGTGTCTGAGTGTGTGTGTGTATGTGTGTGTGGGGGCGGTGTTGATCAGGAACCAGCCACTCAACATCCAGGAGTCGGTGTTCCTTTTGCCAGTCACAGTTCTCAGCATATGATCAGTGTTCTCTGTTGAGTGCTTCCAGTCCAGCAATGTTGTTGTTATTCATCTGTTTTGTTACATTGTCATTATTGATTAACTTTCAAACCTCAAACTTTGTTTCTTCCGGAGAGCATTGACTCATTTGTATCGTTTCATTTTCTGCCGCTTATCCGGATCGCGGGGGCAGCGGACGAAACTCATTTCAGCCGCTTGTATCCGCGATCTCGTTCTTTCGGTCATCACCTGTCTGGGCATCCCTCCTGATGGCCATAGGTGAGGACTGGGACGTAGATCGACCGGTAAATCGAGAGCTTTGCCTCCCGGCTCAGCTCCTTCTTCACCACAACGGATCGGTTATGCGCCCGCATCACTGATGACGCCGCTCCGATCCGCCTGTCGATCTCACGTTCCATCCTGCCCTCACTCGAGAACAAGATCCCGAGATACTTGAACTCCTCCACCTGGGGCAGGACCTCCTCCCAAACCCGGAGAAGGCACTCTACCTTTTTCCGAGCGAGGACCATGGACTCCGACTTGGAGGTGCTGATCCGCATCCCTGCTGCTTCACACTTGGTCGCGAACCATCCCAGCATTTGTTGGAGGTCCCTGTTCGATGGCGCCAGAAGAACTATGTCATCCGCAAAAAGCAGCGACGAGATCTTCCGTCCACCGAACTCGACACCCTCCACTCCCCGGCTGCGCCTAGAAATTCTGTCCATAAAAGTTATGAACAGAACCGGTGACAAAGGGCAGCCCTGGCGGAGTCCAACCCTCACTGGGAACGAGTCCGACTTACAACCGGCTATCCGGACCAAACTCCTGCTCCTTTGGTACAGGGACTGGATGGCCCTTATCAAGGGACCTTCCACCCCATACACCCGGAGCACCCCCCACAGGATGCTCCTGGGGACCTGGTCATAAGCCTTTTCCAAGTCCATAAAGCACATGTGGACTGGTTGGGGAAACTCCCAACTCCCCTCAAGCACCCCAGCAAGGGTAAAGAGCTGATCCGTGGTTGCATGACCGGGACGAAACGCCCATTGTTCCTCCTCAATCAGAGGTTCGACTATCAGTCTAATTGTCTTTTCCAGCACCCTGGCATAGACTTTCCCAGGGAGGCTGAGGAGTGTGATCCCCCTATAGTTGGAACACACCCTCTGGTCCCCACTCTTAAAAATAGGGACCACCACCCCGGTCTGCCAGTCCAAGGGCACTGCCCCCGATGTCCGATGAACAACCTTATGTTCGAACATGGTGTTGGTTCTGGCCAAACTGCGACTAGCACAGAAGTCTAATAACTGAACACCACTCTGGTTCTGATCGGGCAGACCGTTCCTCCCAATCACGCCTTTCTAGATCACGCTGTCGTTGCCCACGTGAGCGTTGAAGTCTCCCAGCAGCACGATGGAGTCCCCAGTTGGGACACTGTCCAGCGTCCGTCTTAGATCCTCCAAAAAGGGAGGGTACTCTGAACTATTGTTTGGTGCATACGCACAAACAACCGTCAGAACCCGTTTCCCGACCCGAAGGCGCAGGGAAGCAACCCTTTTGCTCGACCGCGAGAACCCCAACGTCGAACTAGAGAGTCTGGGGTCAAGCAAAAAGCCCACCCCCATTCTCCGTCTCTCACCCTGAGCAACTCCAGCGTAGACAAGTGTCCAACCCCCCTCAAGGACTTGGGTTCCTGAGCCGACGCTATGTGTGGAGGTGAGGCCGACCATATCTAGTCGGTAACGCTCAACCTCCCCCACAAGCTCCAGCTCTTTCCCCGCCAGTGAGGTTGACGTTCCATGTTCCAAAAGCCAATTTCCATAACCGAGGATCGGACCACCAAGTCCGCCGCCTTGGTCCGCCGCCCAATCCACACTGCACCGGACCCTTCATGCTCCTCCTGCGGGTGGTGGGTCAACTGGAGACGGGAGTGTCCACTGTCGCGGAATTTTTATCCGTTTGGAGAAGAAAACGATTAATCTAAGTTACTGCGTAGGAGATGGTTTTAATCCAGTCAGTCCATGATGGGTCTTGAACCATTCTTTGTCTGACCCTTCACCTAGGACCAATCTGCCTTGGGAGACCCTACCAGGGGCCCCGGACAGCATAGCTCCCAGGCTCATTAGGGTACGCAAACTCCTCCACCACTATAAGGTGATGGTTCACGGAGGAGGCATTGAGTCATGTCTCAGCAATTTCATTTTGTTAGATGATGAAGATGCAGGTGTGTGACACACTTGGGGAACATCTGTAACACAGACAGCAGTTGAACATCTGAAATGGACAAGAGTAGAACACCTGTAACACAGAAAATGGCTGAACATCTATAGCACAGACAGCAGTTGAACATCTGAAATAAACAATGGTAGAACATCTGGAACACAGTCAATTGTAGAACATCTGACATAGAGACAATGGCAGTACATGTGAAACAGACAACTGTAGAACATTTGAGAAAGAGACAACAATAGAACATCTGTAACACAGACAAGGTTGGAACATGTGAAAGAGAGACAAGAGAAGAACATCTGAAACAGACAATGGTAGAACATCTGAGACAGACAACGGTAGAATATCTGACGAAGAGAAAAGAGTAGAACATCTGAAACAGACAAGAGTAGAATATTTGAAACAGCGGTAGAATATCTGGAATAGCGGTAGAATATCTGAAACAGACAAGCATGGAACATCTGGAACAGTGGTAGAACATCTGGAACAGCAGTACAACATCTGGAACTGCGGTGGAATATCTGAAACAGACAAGAGTGGAACATCTGAAACAGCAGTAGAATATCTGAAACAGCAGTAGAATATCTGAAACAGCAGTAGAACATCTGAACCACAGACAAGAGTAGAACATCTGAAACACCAGTAGAACATCTGAAACACAGGCAAGCGTGGAAGATCTGAAACAGCAGTCCAACATCTGGAACAGCGGTAGAACATCTGAAAGAGCAGTAGAACATCTGAACCACAGACAAGAGTAGAACATCTGAAAGAGCAGTAGAACATCTGAACCACAGACAAGAGTAGAACATCTGAAAGAGCAGTAGAACATCTGAACCACAGACAAGAGTAGAACATCTGAAACAGCAGTAGAACATCTGAAACAGAGAAGAGTGGAACATCTCACAGAAGAGGCTGTTGTTGTCACATGTTCGGAAACACTGAAGAATGAACACGCATGTTGGGTTAATGTTATAATTCTATTAGCTGTTGTCATAGCAACTATGACAGTATTTCCTCTTGAGTCAGGAACAGAAAGTTACAGTTTCAGTTTCCATTAAAGTTCTTTAAACTGTCCTGGTGTCCCGTGTAATGCAGGTTCCTCCTTTTCTGATAACAGTAACATAATGTGAGCCTAGATAATCAGTTTCCGACTGTTTTCCGACTGTTCCCTGGCTTTGTTGCGGTTTGTTGTCATCCTGTGAAGTGTAGAACTTTCTGAGTTTTGTGGGAACAGTTTGTTCTCCAACCCTGACGAATGCACATCACAGGCCGCGGTACCGGCTCATGCGTTTGTGTGGGGCTGAGGAACGTTCCTTGGCTCTTCTATAATCAGTTTACATCAGGGCCTGGACTGATGCAGTGCTTTTATATCAATGATCTTAATGTTAAATTAACAAAACAATAAAAGAAGTCACCCAAAAACAAGATAGTTGTTGTGGTTGTTGTTGTTGTTGTTGTTGTTGTTGTGGTTGCTGAAACCTAAACACTCCTTATATCACAGGTGAGAACCAACTGGAGCTCCTGAACTCACCATTCTGCTCGACCCTTGGATGGGTGCTGGGAATCTGAGCCTGTGAGCAGCACGTCTGAAGACCACAGCCTGGTAACGTTCCTGTAATGTTCTTGATATCAGTGAAGTGAAATGTGGGATGTGTGCAGGACTGATGCAGAACCTTGTGCTGTGTGTTCTACTGGTCTTCCCTTCAGATCTGGACTGGTTTGACTCGTGACTGTGGCTGGATAGCCTGGCTGTCCCTCTGCCTCCAGATGAATGAAGAACACTCCGGGACACAGAGACGCAGCTGATGCAGGTCTGCACTTCATGTTCGTACGTGGAGCTGAGACAGCTGCATCTGCTCAATCCTCTTAGTTAATACCTGCGTAATTGACAGTAGTTTTAAACATCCGGTATTATAAAATATTGTTATGTGAAGGGAAGAGAAAAGGAGAACATTCAAAGAGCTGCAGCCATGAGGGAGCACGTTCTGCAGACATGTTCCTGTAGTGAAGATAAAGGAACTAATGGTGTTTTCCTCCTCAGAACATGCAGGGGTCTCTGCAAACATGATGAAAAAAAAGAATCCCCATAAGTGAGTAACAGGCGATGAATCTGGCCTCTGTTTCCCTAAAAAAGTGGGTTTTTAACCAAAATGTCCCTTCATGTCCTGGAAGGAAACATAAGAGCAGTTTGGGTCCAACCACCAAGGTTCTGTCTCAGCCGCGACGCAACATCGTCGGCTGCAGAATCCAACATGTTTGGAAAGAAGGAGGAGGACACGTGATCTGGAAAGGAACGGTGCTGGACCAGGTAACGGAGGAGGGAACTCCCACCGTTTCATGACCTTCACTTTGAGTCAGTTTTCCACCTGTGTAACGGGAGGAAAGGGAGCGAGGGGTGCTTGGTTGGATTGGAGGGACGATGAGGTTCCTGCTCCCAACAACAATGCTTGTCCGGTGGAGCTGCAGGGGTGGAGCTCCTGGTAGTGGGGATGCCATGTTCTAAGCGGGACTCTCCAGCAATGAGGCACATCTGAACACACATATGTAATATTTAAAGAAAACCCGGCTATGGAGGAATTTAAGCCTTGTTAGATCCCTTTTGGGGCACAATTCGCAAGCCAGTGATAAAAACAGTAATAGATGCCTGGTATAGAGTCATTTAGAACTAATCGGTCTGCAAAGGGTTCCAGGTGGGAGGGGAACTCTGGAGAACCTCAGGAGAGAGAGGGACTCTAGAGAACCTCAGGAGGGAGGGGAACTCTGGAGAACCTCAGGAGAAAAATCACATCTCTTTACCACAGACCCACTGCCTCTCAGTTACCATGGGAACGCAGTTTCCACATTAACACCTTCCACTGTTTCCCAGTCTAGCCTCCGTGAGGATCCCGTCAGATCCCCCACTCTCATCCTCAGTTTGGGTGTGTTCGGGCTGGTAGTGAAAGGTCTCATAGCCACGGCCGTACACGTGCACACCGCTATTAGCAATGAGCAATTGTAGCTCATTCAGTTGAATTATTGTATTTGGCCTAATGTAGACTCAACCAGTTCTTACACTGTTATTAAAGAGATCTAACGAGGCTTAAATGCCTTCAGAGTCTGGGTTCCCTTTAAAAAGACCAGGCCAGGATAATCCTGTAATAATTGATTTATTAATGACTGTTTCTCCACCAGGTGCCCGTGAACCCGTCTCTCTATCTGATAAAGTACGATGGTTTCGACTGTGTTTATGGTCTGGAGCTTCATAAAGATGAGCGGGTTCAGGGGCTGGAGGTGCTTCCGGACAGACTGGGTAAGGAACCTGGATTACAAACTCTCAACAAGGTGGAGAATAAAACTCATAAAAATCTCATTTCTGCATTACACATTACAGTTTGGCTGTTTCTAGATGTGCGTTGTAATGTGGGACCTTCTTGTTAATGTGTGTTAACATTTGTGGTAAACTACTACTACGCTCCTGTGTTGACCTGTTAATTGTTGTCCTTAAGATGTAGCAGTGTTTATTCCAGCAGGACAAAGATCAAAGCATAAACGACCTTAATTGACTTTCATTTCCGTAGCGAAATCGCGCCTAACAGACGTCAACCTCGCAGACACCATGATAGGGAAAGCAGTGGAGCACATGTTTGAGACGGAGGAGGGCCCGAAAGAGGAATGGAGGGGCATGGTGCTGGCTCGGGCCCCCATCATGACCACCTGGTTTTATATAACCTATGAGAAAGACCCCGTCCTCTACATGTACCAGCTGCTGGATGACTACAAAGAGGGAGACCTGCGCATCATGCCGGACTCAAGTGAGTACTGGCAGCAGAATTAGGAACGAGGTGATTTTAACGAGGAATCTAACCAAATTCACCTCCAACTATATCGGTCCTGAAGGTTTGGATCCTATTGGACCAGCTGCTATGACTTAGATTCCCTAAATGTTAGAACGAGAGTAAGTTCTCTGAGTTATTAGCCTGCATTCACTCGTTCATACTGACGTTCATCCTTTATTGGTGGGTCACAGCCATTCATTGGGGAAAGTAACCAAAGCTACACATTCAGACCTTATGTGACTGTAGTGGCCTCCTTGTGCAGCTGAGCCACAGGTGGGGGCCTGATTAATCCCCTGTGAGCAGTTGTAGTTAGATGTAGTTAATATCTCCATAGAGATGCATTTTAGAATCACATTGGATGTCATTTTTAAGGTTTAACGAAGGTGCTTTATTAGCCTCACTATTACCTGTAACCAGACCTGCATGTCTCTGCAGCTTGGGTAGGAGAGGTGGTTGCCATGGTGACACAGAGCTCTTTGGTTTATTAATAATAATACATTTGATCTACAGACGCCATTCAAGGATCTCAAGGACACCTTGCAAACACAGGAGATAACACAGATTAAAGAAAGATTATTTTAAATGTTTAATTCCTAAACGCGGCAGTAACACAGCGGTAAAATGACGTTACAGTAACACGGCGGTTAAAACAATAAGGGGCCGGCCAGCTGTTGATCGTTGGCCTTTAACTTAAAAGCTGCATTGTCAGCATTTCTTTGTGTATTATCCATGACACGGGTGTGGACATGAAGGGCAAAAAAGACTCTTCAACACGAATAAACTAGCGTTGAAGCTAGCTCTTCAACCTGTCTTGCTCGTGCGCTGCTCAAGCGCCCTCTGGTGGCCGTAATTATCTGTTCAGATTCAGAAAAATGTATTCATCCCAGTGGAGTAATTGAGGAAATTGTAAAAATCCATAAATAAGCCGCATCACTCTATAAGCTGCAGGGGTCAAAGTGTGGGAAAAGTAGCAGTATATAGAGTGGATTTTTTTTTTGTGCTACCATGAAGAAGAGCATTTTATTTAAAGTCGGGATGTGGGGAGTGTGTTAAGGGTGAGTGATGGACTGATAGTGGTTGATAGTGTCGAGGTGGAAGTATGAGGGCTGGGTGAAGTGAGCGGTGAAGGAGTGGTGATGTCCAGGAGGACAGACACTTTACCCGAGAGAAGGGTGGATCATGGAACCATCAGTGTGTCAATTAGGACTATCGGCGTTGGAGGGTGTTGGTGCCAATCAAGATGAAGCTAATAAGTTTGAGAAAGTTGTGGAAAAACTATATTTTAATGTCACGGAGGCAATCGGCAAGGACAGAGGGGGGAAGTGGGCGTTGAGGAGAGGTAGAGCTGGGTGTCATCTGCATAGCAATGAAAGTTCAGGTCTTTGTTTTCTGAAAAGATTACGGAAGGTACGGATGAAGCTGGGGGCCCCAGGACAGAGCTCTGTGGGACACCAATGCTGACTGGAGAGGGTAGGAATTGATGATTCTTTATTTGGAGAATCTGTAATTGGCTGGAGAGGTTCTGTGTTGTTAACCCAACTGATCAGGGACCAAAGCAGGCTTTTGAGAGCAGCAGATATTATTGTTGTTTTCAGGGGTGCTGGGATGTGTGTGTGAGGAAAGGATGTCCAGCTTCAGAAGGACCTCCTGAGAGCAGGAATCAGCCTCGTCGAAGACACAGGTGAAAGTGGAACAAAAGACTGACTGTGTGCTCCCTGTCCCCCTGTAGACGACACTGTCCCAGCGGAGAGGGAACCTGGCGAGGTGGTGGACAGCCTGGTGGGCAAACAGGTGGAGTACGCCAAAGAGGACGGCGGGAAACGAACAGGCATGGTCATCCACCAGGTGGAGGCAAAGCCCTCGGTCTACTTTATAAAGTTTGACGATGACTTCCTCATCTACGTCTATGACCTGGTCAAAACGTCATAAACTTGTGTGGATGTCCAGAGTCCTCGGGACATTACAGACAACCAGTGCAGCACATGTCACAACATCTGAAGCATTTGATTTCAGCTCTCATTCCTCAGACTGGAAAGAAGAACGGGCACGACTGAAAGAGACAGGTTAGAAAGTTTTTGAGCTTTGTGTTTAAGATCTGAGGTCACGCTCGTGTTGAAGACTCATCTGTTGCCTTTGTAGTCTTAATGGCTGTGGATCTCCATCACCATAGAACACATCCAAACCCCTTTATTTTGGAAAAAAATTACAAATCTTCAGCTTTCTTCTAAAAGAAACCAAACTTGAGTTTATTTCCAGTGTCTGGTGTTGAGGAGAACATGGCTCGGTGTCATTTTCCCTTTACTCTGGCGTGTCAGAAATCTGGAGGTCAGAGGTCATTCCCCATGCAGACGTGTGCCTGGTTGAACTCCACCGTGCTTAGATCAAACCGTGAACGTCTCCTCCTGAGTCCTGGCTGTTCAGAAGAGCAGCACTGATGTGGGAGGAGAGCTACAGCTCAAACATCCAAACTGTAGAATCTTACTATAACTATGGCTTCAACTTTACTTTTAACAGTAGTTGAAAATAGGATTCACTTTTTTATTTCACAAAATTTGATATTTTTAACCTCCTCTTTCTTTAGTATTCCAACATTAATGTATTATTATTGAATATTTCAACAGTATCACCTCCAGAGCTGCTTTTAAACGCCTCACAAAATTTGGTCCAAACCTTTTGGAGTCTCATGTTTCTCTTGGAAATTTGTCCATAAAATGTCAGAAATGGGAAAATTTCCGAAGATGAACACTTCAGCTGTCTGGAAAAAAGATGAAAAGGGTGGAAAATAGAATGTTGTCCATTTCAGAAGATCAAGCAACCCACCTCCACAATAGCTGCACTTCAAACTACAATTTAAAGTTTGTCCAGTTGCCAAACCATTTACTGTTGAAGTTGTTTTCTGTTTGACGATTGTACAGCGTCGTGTTGCGGGTCAGCTAAAGTCTTGGGATTAGTTTCTGACCACCGGAGATCAAAGATGGAAGACAAAGAGACACACTTTTTATTTTTATTTTTTCCTGTTGGCTCCAGCTTTGATAACAGACGTCAGTGAAGCCTTGAAAACCATGATTATCTTAAAACAGTGGGATCTGCTCGGGCGGTTCAAGGTGATTGAAAATCTAAAATATGTGTATTTGTTCTGTTTATGTTGCGGCGTTAAAGACTGTAAACTGGTGGGAATGGAATGCTGTAAAGAAAACCCACTTTTTTACTGGCTCTCCAGCCTGAACGCAAACAGTTGCGTTTACTGTATGAAGAGATTAACAACCAGAAAAATGCTTCTTTTGCTCTTTTTCTTCTTCTGTTTCTGAAATTGTTCTTGTTTCCTGGAGACTGAAGGTTTTCCCTGATCACATGACCTGTGCTGGCTGATCTCTGCCCAAACGACGACCAGTCCCACCGGCGGCACTTTAACAGCGCGTCTGTTCAGTCGTATTCCTGGTTTCCGTTGATGTTTATGCCTCCGAGGAGGTCGGAGTTTCCAGCACAGCGTCAGTAAATTCCTGAACTTTCAGTAAAAAAATCAGAATCCAGTAAAGTTGATGTTGAGCTTGTGGACCATCCACAGAAGAGTTTATGTGTATAAAACCTTCAGTCTGTGTTCTTCCTGTGACGTAGTTCAGATGTACGATAGCCACACTTTAAAAAGGTTCCTGCACTTTCAGTTGTGATTGAATCATCTCAGCAGAAGCTCTTCATCATCCAGAGAAAGAATCAGTTCTTACTTCACTGTTCTCAAAAAAAAAGAAAAAAAAAAGAGTCCAACTGCACACGTGCACACAAGGTTCTGTTACTGTTAGAGCCGCTTGGGTCTCCATTCTTCTGCCTTGCATTTGTTTTTGTATGTTTTCAAATGTATGTTAATAATTTCTATTCATGGCAAACCTGGCGTGTGGTTTTTCTTCCAACGGTTCACGAGGTTTGAAACAGCAGCTGCATGTCGTATTGAAGAGAATCAGCTTTTAAATTCTAGCAGGAAACAAACATTTAGATTTCTGATTTGGGGACATTCTGAGGAATTACAACAATCATTTTAGTGACGTAACAAAGGCCCTACATGCTACATGAACTCATTTTAGATTTAATTAAAGACATTTCTGTCACTGCAGCAAAATTAAGATCAGATCATAAAATGCAGAATGGATGAGTTTAAAGCTTTTGTAGACGAAACTTTTAACAGGAATCAATATTTGTAACAGCTTACAACTAAAAATGTGACATTTAAAGCTTTAAAATATTTAAAGTAAATGAATAAATTAATAGCCCATTAGAACCCAGATTAGCGAAACAAACCAGTTCCATATCTAGAAAGGAAAAAACCGTTTCTAATTTGGTGAAAGTCCAGAGGGTCGACGCTGGGCAGCTCACAGGTCTGAGCAGCTGAAGTGATGCTGATGTTGAAGATCAGACCTCAGAAACATTCGGTAATAAAAGGTATTTATTCCAAAAGTAGTTGGCTCTGCTCGTATCAAATGCATTTACTGTATATTTAATGATGCCGCATCAGGAAACTGACAAAAGGCAAAAAATAAATTATGCACGTCTTCCGCCGGTGTAAACGACTGATGCTGGCATGAGAGTTTGGCGTCTGCTGCTTCTCTCCAGCTGTACAGGAAACAGTTTCTACAGAAACAATGTCATGACAGCAAATGAAATGAAGATGTTGCCACTGTGAAGTAAATGCAGTGGAGAAAATCAATGGTTCCTTTATGTCAGATGACATTAAGACTTTATTCACATTCTGTTCTGACAGTCAGGCTGAGCTGAAATGTGAAGAAGCCGTAGCTTTCCATAGATAAAGAGAGTTGTGCACGTCTCCTGTCTCCCTCCTGGTGTCGGGCCCGACGAGCTCTGAGCTGGAGCCACGGCCAGCAACTAAAACCTCATGTTTATGATTGTCATCATCCCTGCTCTCATAGACAGTCTGGTCCTGTTAAACCCAGGACTGGTAACCTGTTCCACCCTAACCCAGTTTGCTTCCAGGCTCACAGGCCAAACACGTATGCACAGTTCAAATTAGCCTTTTTTTCCCCCAACTGACCAGGACAAATGCAGACATTTCTGCACTTAACTGACCCGGTTCACAGTGTGAGAACGGTTCAGAACGCTGGGGCCACACTAGTTATGTTGACCCAATAAAAGAATCTCATTCATTACAGCAGTACAGAAAAATAAACATCAGAGGAAAAGGACGTTTTTACAGCATGTAAAAAAAAAAAAGAAAAAAAAAAGATGGAATATTTTCATTCCTTTTGACTGCTATGAAAATATCTCCACCATATAAACTCCAACCATATTTACTCTGGTCCAGGTTTGTCTCCACACAGCAGAGCCTGCATCGTTTGTGCATGCTAGCAGGTGCTAGCGTGCGAGAGGGAGAGCTGTCAGTCGTCAGCAAAGGTCAGCCGGCCCGGGCCCTCGTTCCTCATCCAACGGCGGTATCTCTTCATCCTCGAGTCAGTTGCCATCTTCGCCTTCATCTCCTCTTCCTGCTCCTTTCTGTACACCTGACAAGAAAAGCCCAGGAAGAGTCAGCAGGGAGGTGTTTCCGTAGTAACACGGCTCAGCTCACTGGCTGATTCACTCAAAACTGATGCAGGATTCATTTATCAGTATAAGTTCAAAGTAAAGGATAAAAGAGACAACAGTCAACAGACATTTGTGTCTTTTTATCTATCCAAGCTCATAAAGGGGTAGAGTTTTTTTTATTTTCTGGCGATGCCCTTAAAGAACAAAGAAAGTCTTTCCAAGCTGCTGCTGATCATCGTTCGTTCAGAGATGGAGCAGCTCCGGTTTAATAGCTTCATCGTGTTGCCATGGTAACATTGAAATAATTCAGTGTTCAGGCAGGACTGTATATTCTGTGATGTGTAGCTTAGAATGTTTCACATTTTTCCATTCTTCATTTCCATCAGGTCGCCATAGAGACTCTGTCTCCCACTGTCCTCACCCTCTTCTCCCACACCAGCTCCCTTCGTGTCCTCTCTAACTCATCCATATCCACTCCAGGCCTCCTGCCTGCCAGTTCCATCCTTGGCCTCCTCGTACCTTCTAATATGTTCTGTCCCTCCTCGGGACACGTCCAACCCGTCTCAGTCTGACCTCACTGGCTTTACCTCCAGAACATCTAACAAGCTCCGTCCCTCTGATGTTCTCATTCCTGATCTATCCCTTCCTTTCACTCCCAAGTCCAACTGTTTTCATCTATGTGACCTCCAACTCGGCCTCCCGTGGTGTCTTCAGGCTCTGACCCAGACAGCATCACTGGTCCAACCAATGTCACACCTTTTCTTTCATCCTGCTCTTTTATCACTCGCAGAATCTCAAAAAACGACTCAAAGCTGATTTTGTCTGACACCATCTGGTTTACGGTGATGCAGCCAGGTGAATGTAGACATCTTCATCGGGCTCTTTACCCCCCCTTCCCATCTGAAGAGTATTTCACTGTCAGGGTCCAAACCGAGTCGTTCGTTCTGGGGTCTGGCTGTGGGTTTCTGTAAAGTGCTTGGAGACGAGTGAACGTGAGAGACTGGATGGAAATGTTAAAAGGAAAATTGCTGAAACTGGAGCTGAGGAGGAAGGAAGGAAGGAAGGAAGGAAGGAAGGAAGGAAGGAAGGAAGGAAGGAAGGAAGGAAGGAGAGAAACAGGAGAAGAGACACCTCTCTTACATGCAAATAGAAGGGATTGATCCAGATGTCTGTTCTGTTTTAGTGCTACAATTCATACATATTTACACTCATTTATCCAGTAATTGAGCAGAACTGAAGATTTGTGCCAGGAGGTACTTTCAGTCTGGACTGGAGAGTTACAGGGTCCAAGAATTCGGTTGATTTTCTTCACTTTTCATTTAGTCTCACAAGAACCTAAATAGTAACAATTGAAACAGAGGAAGGAACAGAATAAGGTAACTAACCTCATAGTTTTCTTTGATCCACAGCTGTTTCTCCAGGAATGAGTGTCTGAGGGGTTCATCCAGACTGTCGAACTGAGACTGGGACATCTTCATGTATCTCCTGACGATCAAAACAATCGGCTGTGAGGTCACCTGACACTGACCTGGCTGATGGAAAGCTCTGACGTTTAGGGGTCTCACCTGATGATGTAGAGCTTCTCCTCATCTCCATACTCTTCCCTGCAGATGGTGAAGCGGTAGAACCAGGAGACGTACCAGGCCACGTAGTTTGTCAGGTAGTAAGGGAAGAGCACGATCTGACACAGAAGGATGTCCGATAGGTTGGGCTTCTGGTAGCCTCCTTTGATATCAATCTTGTGTTTGATGATGTCGCGGATCACCTCCTCTTCCTGCTCACGGATTTCCTCTTTGGAGCGCCGGTTTTTGCCTTTCTCTTTGGGCCGGTTGAGAAGACCTTGCTGCCTGGCGATTTCTGTGGCCTGGATTCGGTACTTTGGGACCGTCACCAGGTAGTTGATGGCCTCGTTATAGCTGCTGTGCCAGCTGTAATACTGGAGAAAATGTGGAGAACCAGCAGTTGTGAGACAGGTGCTTCACAACTGACCATAAAATGATGGACTGAGTAAATCTACACAGACGGACAGACAGACCTGGAAGACTGAGATGGCACAGATGGTGACCAGGATGACAACCCTGACATCAACTTTGGGGGTTAGACGCCGGCGGTAGTAGGCATAATAGTGTTGATAGTATTCCTCGGGATGATCCAGCATGTAGTCGTAGTCCCGTCTACTGTCCTCATCCTGCGCTCCAACACATGCAAATAAAACCCCATCATCAAACAGCTGAAGGAAGCGCCATCAGCGGCACCTGACAAGTAACAAAGTCACCAAGCAGCAAGCTCGTCACACCACATCTGTTCAGTTTAAACACTAGCATTTCAGATGGGAGGCGCGTGAGTGGACATGCACCCAAGATTAATAATGAATTTGGCAGAGGCAGACACCTTTCAGAATGTAACATGGCATTAAATATATATTACAGCTGCATGGTTGCTACCATATTCCAGTCAAACGTATGACAATATAACTTCAGGTTGTGTCAAATAGGTGAAAGTGCTGTCCACAGAACAGCTGGTGCAGCAGTATGGTGTCATGATCCTACTGAGGGAAACTCACATGGCATTTTTAATCTTTCTTTGTTCTCTTAGTTTACTTGTACACGATGCTTTCTGTGGTGGACATCGGGCCAGTGATGGACCAGGACATTGTATGGAAATAACAACAGCTCAGCTCAACAATCTGATTTATTGCCTAATACAGTAATAAAAAAAACAAAAAACAAGTGTGCGTGACTTCTACAATAATGAAATGAGGACTTTTGGACCCAAGGAACATGGAATGAACTGGGTTTAAGGCTAACTGGGGGAATCTGCTTTTGACATCGGTCACTGAAAGAGACTTTGACCAACCTTTAACGTCTCGTACGCAGTCGCGATGACCAGGAACCTTTTCTGGGCAGATTCCTTGGTCTCTCCCTCTAAACTAGGCTCCTCCAGCCTGAAACGGTCAGGGTGGTACCGGCGTGCCAGCTGCCGGTAAGCCCTGGCGATCTCCCCTTTGGTGGCCTCTCTGGTGACGCCGAGCACATCGTAGCAGACTTCAGTGCCGCAGTACAGACCTTCCACCAGCGCTGTGGCCCTCGGGAGATAGGACACGGACAGAACAAGAAGGGCGACGAACCACCAAGGCTTCACGATCTGCGGACAACGATCAGAACCACCGCGTAGGTTCGTGCTAGAAGACATCTCAACCGAAGCCGCCACTCCGGAGCGCCGTCTGTTCTGACGCGCTCTGATGTCGTCATCAGGACACGCTGACAGCTGAGATCCTCTGCATGGTGCAGATGCTTGTGTTTCCTTTTTGGTACTTTCTTCTGTATAATTTTACTGTGTGTTCAATAACGACAGACGTGCAGAAATTCAAAGATGACAACTTTTAATGAAATTTAAATGTGCAAAAGACGACATTCATAATTCAATTACTGGAAGAGTGTTCTTATGGGGAGCTGTGTCGCATTCACGTCGATCAGACAATGTGGAAATCTTGAGCCACAAAATAAATGTTTATCGACCAAAATAATATATACGGTTTCACGTGAATTTACAGTGCACTTATTTGTAAAATAAATAGAGAAAGAACCCTTAGAGGTACATAAAAATATGGAATTGAGTTTTGGAAATGGAGTAAATCCTCCTAATTAAATTATCTTTGATTTCCGAACTTATTGATGACGTGCCATTATTATTATTATGATTTTTATCAGTAGCAGTAGTAGTAGCAGCAGTAGTAGAAAGGCTGTCTATTAGTTGACAAAAAGGCCCTCCGTAAGGCTAGAACAGCTTATTTTTCTTCTTTAATTGAGGAAAATAAGAACAATCCAAGGTTTCTTTTCAGCACTGTGACCAAATTAACCACAGTGTTTTAGATCTACGTATCCCTTCTTCCCTTAGTGGTGAAGACTTCAGCTTTTGACCAAAACCTCTCCTTCAACTGACACATTAAAACAGTCTCTAGAAGTGCCTTTTTTCACTTGAGAAACATCACATAGATCAGGAAGCTACTGACGCGGCATGATGCTGAAAAGTTAGTCCATGCATTTGTTACTTCCAGGCTTCCAGACTATTGTAATTCTTTATTATCAGGGTGTCCAAACAACTCTCTAAGAAGCCTCCAGTTGATCCAAAATGCTGCAGCCAGAGTTCTGACAGGTATTGACAAAAGAGATCACATAACTCCTGTAATGGCGTCTCTTCATTGGCTGCCCATTAAATTTAGAATAATTTTAATGTGAGGAGACGGGGGCTGACGGGGAGGGAGCGTGACAGGACGTTCAAGGGCTTTACCACTTTGGAGAAGTTTGGGACAAAAGCCCTGCAATATGAGCACAAGCCAATGAATGATAGCAGTTCTTTCACAGTTGTTGGTTGGGGAGCACGCTGAATGGCTGAAATATGTTTATTTGACAGCGCTTTCCCATCTCTGCTGATTTTGTGAACAAGGAATGTTACGATTTGCTGTGCATATTGCATCTTTGTTCTGGAGTCCGTCCTTTGCGAGGTGAGTGAGCAGAGTCACGGTGTCTTGGACACATCGAGTCCTGGTCGGGGCGCACAACAATAAGTCATCAACGTACTGCAGCAGCGCGGAGCCGTCCTGTAAAGTCAGAGAGGACAGGGAGTCACTTAGACACTGATTGTAAATGGTTGGTGACTCACAGTAGCCTTGTGGCATTCGAGTGAATGTGTAGCCCCTTCCCCGGAACTGAAAGGCAAACCAGTATTGGGAGTCGGGGTGAACTGGAACGCTGAAGAAGGCATTGGAGAGCTCTATGACAGAGAACCATGTAGCATTGGAAGGAATGGTGGATAGAATGGTGTAAAGATTAGGAACCAGAGGAGCCCTGGATTGTACCGCTGCGTTAACAGCAGTTAAGTCCTGAACAAACCTCCATTCCTCGGGCGCCGGCGGTGGGCGGTACTTCTTCACAGGAAGAATGGGAGAGTTAACAGGAGAGTTTGGACAAGGCACAATCACTCCTGCTGCCAGCAGGGAGTCAAAAACTGGCTGTATGCCCTCAATGGCCTCCTTTTGGAGGGGGTATTGGGCACGTCTTAGTCGGTGAGTAGACTTAGGGGTCACCACCAGAGGTTCACATTTACGTATGAGACCTACATCGTATTAGTGTGCAGCCCATACACAATCTGGAACGGTGGATAACTCCGGTTCGTGTGGGGTGGGTTGACTGACCAGAGTCTGAATTGTGTTCTCCTGGATCACGAGAACTGTTGGCATGGCTGGAACAGCAGTGGACCAGTCTGTGCAGTACATGTGAAGAGACGGAGAGAAGAGCACCTTTGGGTCAAGAGTCTGTTCCCAATCGGTGGCTTCCTCACACAATCATGTCCATGGGCCGATGTCTTTCCATTCATCTTTGTGGCTTCTAGCTAGTGACACACTAGACAGAACATCAAACAGGTCACATTCAGGTTTTCATAGAGAGACAGACACAGCGCAGCGCGTGGAATTCCAATACATTTTAGCTGTCATGAGATCCACTGAGGCTTGTGCATAAAACTGCTCCTCATAGGCGTGTTCTCGGTGTTCTGCTACACGTGCTACACGTGCTTGGTCATGCCACTGTGATTGTCATATAGAGTCATGAGGCGGTGGAAATACTCTCGCGTCCGGTAAGACTAACTGAAAGTGCCAACACACATTGGGGGATTAGGGTTAGGGCTCTCTCTCTTGGGGCACAACTCTCCCTCAGTCTTTGGCTGTTTCCGAAACCACCCCCTATACCCTACATAGTGCACTCAATAGTGTGGATGGCATTTTAAAATAGTGTCCAAAATGTTAGTGAGCATCGCTGTACCCTATGTAGTGCACTAAATGTATCCCACAATGCACTGCGAAAAGTAAGCAAGCACCCTAACTCGGAAAATGTATCCCATCAGCCTTTACGATACCGTAAAGGCTGATGGGATACATTATTTATTGTAATTTCTACTGTGCGGTTTGATATATGAAATTTTTGGAATTTTTTTCAGTAGGGGTCAAATATGATCATCTTAAAATATTACAACATAAATGTGTAAAAAAAAAAGAATCCATCAATCTTCACTGATCCCCCCCGCCCCTCATTTAAAATTGTTCTTCGGAATCGTCTGCTCCTCACCAGGCAACAGAATCTCAGTAAAAGAATATTTACAAAGATGAAAAGTAGCTCTGATCCATTTTTTGATGAAAAATTGCTTTATTAAATGTTTTCACTACAGCGGAATATGACTTGAGAATGTGCCACCACGTCTTGGCTTGAAAATCAAATCAAAATCAAATCAAATCAATCTTTATTTATATAGCGTCTTTTACCATCAAAATTGTTTCAAGGTGCTTTCCAAAATCCCAGGGCCTAACCCCAGACAAGCAACAGTGGCAAGGAAAACCTCCCCTTTAACAGGAAGAAACCTTGAGCAGGACCAGGCTCATGTAGGGGGACCCTCCTGCTGATGGCCGGCTGGGTAAAGAGAGAGAGGAGAGGAGAGGAGAGGAGAGGAGAGGAGAGGAGAGGAGAGGAGAGGAGAGGAGAGGAGAGGAGAGGAGAGGAGAGGGAGAGGGAGAGGGAGAGGAATTAATTAGTCTGAGGAGGAGGAAAGGAGAGGAAAGGAGAGGAAACCTTGAACCAGTGGGGTGACAGAGGCCTGTCAGGTGCTCATGTTTCTGGACCCCGGCAGCCTCGGCCTATAACAGCATAGCTAAGATGTGACTTAATGATTAGACGACCCCCTAAGTATGATAATTTGTCTGTCTATGATAGTAACTGGAACTACAGAATTAGTAACAATAAGCTTTTTCAAAGAGGTAGGTTTTAAGTCTGATCTTAAAAGTAGCGATGGAGTCAGCCTCCCGTACCTGGACAGGGGGAGCTGGTTCCATAGCAGGGGGGCCTGGTAGCTAAATGCCCGGCCCCCCATTCTACTCCTAGAAACTCTGGGAACCACAAGTAGACCAGCATTCTGAGAGCGGAGCGGTCTATTGGGCTGATAAGGTGTCACAAGCTCCTCTAGGTAGGATGGAGCTAGGCCTCTGAGGACCTTGTAGGTCAAAAGAAGGGTTTTAAAAATTATTCTAAATTTAACAGGCAGCCAATGAAGAGACGCCAGTACAGGAGTTATGTGATCTCTTTTGTCAATACCTGTCAGAACTCTAGCTGCAGCATTTTGGATCAACTGGAGGCTTCTTAGAGAGTTGTTTGGACACCCTGATAATAAAGAATTACTATATTCCAGCCTGGAAGTAACAAATGCATGGACTAACTTTTCAGCATCATGTCAAGGGACACTAATTATTTTAGGTAATAAGTAACTATTATTGTATTATTATTGACATTAATATTTCATTTTATTATATAAAGTTAATTATAGGGTAAAATATTGCATTTTCATAAAATGACCGTTGAATGTATTTCTGATGGGTTAAAATAATTAAATTGACCTGGCCACTTTTCCCGGCGACCGGTAATTGTTATGCGACACCATGACGTCACTTTACGTGCGCCGTAAATGACACCGTCGTCCGAATACTAACTTTAAATTGAGTGCACTACATAGTTCACTCAATCCTTGTCCCCCATGTAGTGAGTAGTGAATAGGGAATGAGTGTGTGGTTTCGGAAACAGCCTTTAACTGTGATCAGATGATTAGTAGAGTAGAAACAGCTGAAAGTCAGAGGAGGGGGAAATCACCTGGAGGAGTAGGATGGAGTGAGAGGCACAACACCACAAACACAGCACGAGGGCTCCTGTTACATTCACATCCTCTTTTTGTAGCATTCAAAGTTTCAAGGGGTCCATCTGTATGTAGTCCTGAATTAATCTGCCTTGCAGCTCATCATATAAAAAGGCACAAGGGCCAGGACACCTGGATGCATAGTATGTCCTTCCTTATGCTCTCTGCACATGCTGGTGAAAAATGGTGTACAAACCTCAGTTTTCCCAACATGTACAACATAATTATTATCATCCATCTATCTTCCACTCATCCCTTCTCAGAAGGGACACCCAGACTCCCCTCTTCCCAGGCACTTCTCTGAATCTCTGGGGAAGATTCTGAGGCATTCAGGGGCCAGACAAGTGATATATTCAGTCTAACACATCTTTTCTGGGTGTTCTGGAAAAGATCCCATGGCAGACTTCATGGGGGTATCTCAGCCACAGCTGGTATAAGACATCATCATGACAAAAAGTTAGCAGTACAAAAAATTAAAGCTTCTAACAACTGAAATCCTTTATGCTACTCAGCTGTTGTCTACTCACATTTGGAGCGTATTTTCTACATCACACATAAAAAATACTTATGGTTGTTCAAAATGAGGACTACAAAAAAGCAAAAACTGAAATTAACTAGCAGATATTTTTATATTTAAAATGTTCCCCAATTAATTTTGTCAGGGTTTCTGGGTTGTGTCGGTCGTTGTCCTGCAGGGGGTGGTGTGGGGCACAATTGGTGGCAGCTGGCACTGCTGGCAGGCGCACCTGTAGGCAATTTAAATCGTGCTGCCTATTTAAGCAGGTTGCACCTGCCTGTCAGTGCCAGGGTGTCTGTTTGTCCCGAGGCTGTCTGTTCGTCTTCCTTGTCGTGTGCTGGTGTTCTGTGTCTCTTTGGGGGCTGCTCCAGCTTCGTGTCTCCTGGAGGGCCGCTCCATGTCTTCCATGCCCGTTGATGATTTTACTGGTCTCTGTGGTTTAATGGCGTGCTTTACTAGTTACAGAGCATCTCCTGCCTGGGTGCTGACACTTGGAAAACACACAAAAAAGAATCAGTGGATGCAGAAATACACCCTCGAAACACTCACACCTGTGGGCAGATAGGATGCCCCGAAACGCCCGCAGTGGAATGAAAGCAGGGGTCTCTGTGTTCCTCTCACAAGCTGATTACTATCGTGGTCCGGTCACCCACTGACAAGCCCAGAAATCTATACTTATGTCACCCTGAGTCCAGTTAAAGTTACATTGTATTTTACAATCACCTTCAAACAAATTCACACCAATGTTAGCAGCGTGAAACATGTGTGTCTGCAAAGTTTGCCACATGCTTCACAACTGCTGCAATTCAAATTTAACAAAGATGAGTTGGTTTTAGACCTGTGGAGTTCTTTATGAACACAGTAGAAATGACTTTGGTTTAATGAATGGAATAAAACTGAGGAGAGTGAGATCACTTTTAGAGAACAAAGTAGATGGAGGATTGACTGTTAGAACAAAAGCATGCGCACAAAGCCAGATGGCGGGGATCTGCTTGGAGAGGACGAGTCACAGAGCACATCATAGGTCAAAAGATCTCAACAGGAAAGACAGGTTTTTTTTTAATTGAAGTAAACATGAAAGACCTCACATTATTGTCATTAATTCTGTAGTTCCAGTTACTATCCTAGACAGACAAATTATCATACTTAGGGGGTCGTCTAATCATTAGGTCACATCTTAGTTATGCTGCTATAGGCCAAGGCTGCCGGGGTCTAGAAACATGATCACCTGACAGGCCTCTGTCACCCCACTGGGTCATGGTTTCCTCTCCTCTCCTCTCCTCTCCTCTCCTCTCCTCCTCTCCTCTCCTCCTCTCCTCTCCTCTCTCCTCTCCTCTCCTCTCCTCTCCATCTCCTCCTCATCAGCTTGTTATAATTAATGTACTTGCTTTATCTCTACCTATTCTATCCTCTACCTGTCCTCCCCCTCCTCCTCTACCCAGCCGGCCATCAGCAGGAGGGTCCCCCTACATGAGCCTGGTCCTGTTCAAGGTTTCTTCCTGTTAAAGGGGAGTTTTTCCTTGCCACTGTTGCTTGTTGGGGGTCAGGCCATGGGATTCTGTAAAGTGCCTAGAAAGAATTTTGACTGTAACAGATTTAATGTAAAATAAAGATGAACTCAATTCAATAAACATGGTGTAAATGCTTGTGTGTGGCAAATATCCATCTCAGGGACGGTAAGAGGCAGTTTAACAGGTTCTTAAACTTCCTGGTCCTGCTCAAGGTTTGGTAGCTTATTGAGTCAGAGTACAAGAGAAGAGCTGACAGCAAAGGAAAACCCAGAGACAACCGGTCATAACCAGCCAAAGCATTCTATTCTGTACTTGCTAACAACTACGGTAAGTTAGTCGGTGTTTTTGGCCTGTCTGTTTCCTGATTCCTGAAGCCATGTCTGTTTCTTGATTCCTGAAGACAATAATCTGGTCTATAAATACCTGACAGGCTTAACTACCTAATTGTGTGACTGCACGGAATAAAAAACTTCTTCCTGTTTGGTCGTTGGTCCTTGTTTCCTTCTAACATCCGTGTCCGTAGAAGAAGCAGTGTGATGAGTGTTTCTGACAAAGCTGATACAGGGTACACAAGCTTTTATTATGAAAGTTCACTCTGGGCTCATTTAGAATCATGTGGAAAATGTCCATCTCACGAGCCAAACAGACAACTTAACAGGTTCTTCTCTAACTTAAAGCTAAACTATTTTAAAGTGAAAGTCAGGTCGGGTCGCGGGGGCAGCAGCCTAAGAAGAGAAGCCCAGACTTCCCTCTCCCCAGCCACCTCTTCCAGTTCATCCGGAGGGATCCCCAGGCGTTCCCAGGCCAGTCGAGAGACATAGTCTCTCCAACGTGTCCTGGGTCTTCCTGGGGGTCTCCTACTGGATGATTTAGGTAAAGCAGCATTAATTTTAAACTGTCCTGACAGCAAATGTTGCATTGATTTATCCACCCTGGGCTCCTCTGCTGAGCATCACCAGGAAAAATAACCAGTTAGACAGTAGAAGTATGCCTTTATTTTTTGTGAAAGCAGCTTTAAACAGTTTCTTTATCACATGGATTTTCATTTTCCCTCATATTAAAATGTTTGTTTATTAAGATGGCCATTAGTATATACGTTCTGACAATACCGGTAATTTTTCATATTAACAACATACACTTTAAATTTAAATATATAAACTTTGCTCAGTGACGTTCAATTGATGCAACAGTGGTGGTTTTTGTATCAAGTAATTTGATTTAGTTTAGTTTTGCTCATCTCTGTCTGTGTATCTAAGCATGCTCAACCTCCTATGTAGGGCTAGGGGTTGATGATGATCTCCAATCACTGATGATGATGTTTCCATCAGTCAGGGGTAAAGCTTGTGTTTGTAGCGCCAGACTGGGCCGGTCTGTTTGGGCCAGTGGTGCGCTGGGATGCAGCATTTAGTATGGCCTGAAACAGAATGACCCTGCGTAGCAGCTCTGACATAAAGGAGATGTCAAAGATCGGCTCCTCTGAGATACTCTTGCTGTGTGTCTGTGGATCTGGGTTCTGCTGCTGCTGCTGCTTCTGCTTCCGAGTCTTTTCTGCCTCTTTATACATGGATTCACTGAAGTGCTTCCCTCCATTTGTGGCCACCATGTCATCGATTTTTTGGATCAGATGGACCACTTGACGTCTGTCACACCTCTTCTTGTTGTTGAACACATGGTAGCGATTACCACACCTGTTGATCACCTCTCGAAGTTTCGGGTGGCCATTCTGTATGTAGTCCTGAATTGTTCTGCCCTTCAGCTCATCACCGCGTGTGAACAGAACAATCATGTACTTAGAGGCCTCCGGTCCAAAGAGCTTCTCCAGGGCTTCTACTGAGTTCTCTTCTTCTTTGGTGAACCTGCCAATCTGAATCACCAGTAAAAAGGCGTGAGGGCCAGGAGAAGACATGCTGATGCACTTTGCAATCTCCTTGTTAATGCTCTCTGCACATCTCGAAGTATCCAGAATGCCTGGGGTATCAACTACATGGATCTCTCTGCTTGTTGTGGCCCGTTCTTTCCCACAGGTTTCTGTCACTGACCGAGTACTTGCTGAAGATTGGAAAAGCTTTCTGCCAATGATGGTGTTCCCGACTGCACTCTTCCCAACTCCAGTTTTCCCAATCATGACAATTCGGAGTGCTTGACCTACAACATCATTAAACTGTGTTAAAAAAATAGGGAAATACATATACAAATTTAAAGGGTAATCACTATGAACACTCATTAGAAACTCACCTTGAGGGACGGACTGATTGATTCCCATCTTTCACTGTCCTTGTTCTTTTAGTAGAATGACCTCCAGAATTGCAGCAAACATTTTTGTGCTGTGCAGATTTGAGGCCTCCACCCACAGGGTGGATACAGCTTCAGTATATATGTGTCATTCAGGGTGACAGACTTTAGTCAGTGTCAGACCCAGCAATCTAAGCCAGCAGCTAACATGCAGTCGAGTAGATCTCTGCCACGTAAGTGAAACTCATTGTTGCTCTTTTTACACTGGAATAAGCGAACTGGGAGATCATTCAAAACAGTGTTTTTATTACACTGATGCTAAAGCACCACAGGTCAAGTGTAATCTCTGCTGTCAACAACAAGAACAAATGCTGTTTGATTGACAGATGTACTGTTTGATTTGCATTTACATTGTTATTTGTGGATGCCCAAATCTAGCAGCTATGTAATCAACCTGATTTTTCTTGTTTTTCAGCATATATGGACCTGTTGACTGTTGCTATATTTGGAAAGAGTATTCAAATAAAGAACATTATAGGCAACATGATCCTCTGTCAAAATGCTTTTGACGCCATCACCCTGAACTTTGAGGTGTCTCAGAATGACTCCTTCAAAATTATCAACACTCCCAACTTCTTTGATGAGGATGTTGTGAATTTTGACCAGAAGATTATTGACTTCATGGCATTATCGGATCCTGGCCCTGATCTCTTCATCCTGGCAATAGATTCACAGAACACTAAAGAAGAAAAAGTCAAGGCACAAGTGACAAAACTGCAGGAAATGTTTGGACACAAGATCACAGCTCATTTGGCCGTCACGTTGCCAGACTCGGCGAGCTACAAAGCTCTGCAACATCTGAACAACCTGTTTCACATCTGGCAACAGAGCAGTCAGCACCTGGCCAGCGATTGTAAAAGAGTGTGTCGTGGCAGACGGCCTTTCCAGTTTGACTACAAAAACTACAGTCAAGATGTTGTGAAGAGAAGAATTGCAGCCCTGGAGAAGAGAAGGTAATAAATGCATCACTCAGTCATTTCTACACAGAGAAGAGTGGACTGATGAATGTTGTAGTTGAGACAAACACTGATGAAAATGAACGTAGCTACTATATGTGCAGTGACAGGAATGAAGTCTGGTTAAAAAGTTATGAGTTATTTTGTGTTTTTATTTTGAACTGGTGGCTGTGTAAACCTGCTGTTTAGGCAGGGTTAGGTTTAGACATCCTTTATATACAATTGACTATACAATTAGTGATGATAACCAATAGTTTCCATTATTCGGCAGCATGGGATAAATTTTCATTGTTATGCTGATGACACTCAGCTTTATTTATCCATGAAGTTGGTGAAGCTTCAGACCTGTCTTAAAGACATAAAGTCCTGGATGTCTTCAAATTTCCTCCTTGACTCAGGAAAAACTGAGGTCATGGTGTTTGGTCCTGAACCTCTCAGGGATAGATTAGATCACATGACCACTCTAGATGATATCTCATTAACATCTAGTCCAGGGGTCACCAACCTTTTTGAAACAAAGAGCTACGTCATGGGTACCGAGTCGTGTGAAGGGCTACCACTTGACACACTCCTCTAAAATAACAAATTGTGTGTGTATCTGTGTGTGTGTGTGTGTGTGTGTATCAATAACTTAGAGTGGGTAACAGAAAAGATCAATATTCAACACTTTATTATTATTAATCTCAGCAATTGTTCAGATGATCACTTCTACATTTGATCAGAAAAGAAATGTCGAGTTTTCACCAGACCCTTTCAACCATAAGAAACTAAACCATTTTAACCATTCATAAACTATGTTGAACCATGTTTTAAAAGGTTATGCAACATTTAAAAAAAAATAACTTTCATATTTAATAAATCTTAACTGAATAAATCTACTGCAATTCTGCTCAGAATCTGTTACATTTTATAAACACACTTTTTAGCTCCTGGGCCTTCTCTGATTGTAGAATCCCGGTGGGTAGTTAGCATTAGCATTGTAGCTTTCATGACACGTAGTGAAGCGTCGCTCCACATTGTGCTGCTTCACCGTCATCACAGTCGCCCCACAAATGCAACATACACACCTTCCTTTCACAGTAGTAAAAAATTACTCTTCCTCCCATTCACTTTGAAAATGATAAATTTACTGTCTTCTTTTTGCCATGTTTTTGGGGTAGAAAATTGCACTCCACCCACCATCTTCACTGCCCGCTAGTTTATTCTCCACAAGCACAAAGGTTCTTTCATGCGCACAATACTGACCTTTGAACTAGATCAGAGTTCACCTTCACTTTATTTGTACTTTTATTTATTTTTAAGACATTGTCATTTTAAAATCTATGTAAATGCAGGTGTGATTTAAAAAAAATAGTGGTAGAAAATAGCGGCACCTCACTTGCAAGTTTTGCTATTTTTAGAACAGGCGCAAGCCTGTTCTCATGTGGTCATTGCGGGCGACTTGGTGCCCACGGGCACTGTGTTGGTGACCCCTGATCTAGTCTCTGTGTGAGGAATCTTAGAGTAACTTTTGATCAAAATCTCTCCTTCAACTCTCACATTAAATTAGTCTCTAGAAGTGCCTTTTTTTACCTGAGGAACATCACAAGGATCAGGAAACTACTGACAAGGCATGATGCTGAAAAGTTAGTCCATGCATTTGTTACTTCCAGGCTGGACTTCGTAATTCTTTATTATCAGGGTGTCCAAACAACTCTTTAAGAAGCCTCCAGCTGATCCAAAATGCTGCAGCCAGAGTTCTGACAGGTATTGACAAAAAAGATCACATTACTCCTGTACTGGCGTCTCATCATTGGCTGCCTGTTAAATTTAGAATAATTTTTAAAACCCTTCTTTTGACCTACAAGGTCCTCAGAGGCCTAGCTCCATCCTACCTGGAGGAGCTAGTGCCACCTTACCAGCCCAATAGACCGCTCCGCTCTCAGAATGCTGGTCTACTTGTGGTCCCCAGAATTTCTAGGGGTAGAATGGGGAGCCAAGCATTTAGCTACCAGGCCCCCCTGCTATGGAACCAGCTCCCTGTCCAGGTATGGGAGGCTGACTCCATCGCTACTTTTAAGATTAAGCTTAAAACCTACCTCTTATTGTTACTAATTCTGTAGTTCCAGTTATTATCATAGACAGACAAATTATCATACTTAGGGGGTCGTCTAATCATTAGGTCACATCTTAGCTGTGCTGTTATATTAAAGGCTGCCTGCTCAAGGTTTCTTCCTGTTAAAGGGGAGTTTTTCCTGCCACTGTTGCTTAATTGATTGATTGATTGATTGATTGATTGATTGATTGATTGATTGATTGATTGATTGATATACACAGTGCATCAAATCATCTGGTAAAATAAATTATTTTCCTCTAAGTTAATAATTATAATCAATCATCTTGCTATGTTTTGTTTTTCAGACTGCATGACCAGCCTCTGCAGAACCATGAGGGAACAGGTAAGAGTGGGCTTTAACTACTGGTACCTACATTTTTAAAGGGCGGTAATTGTTACAGTGATGATGAGGAGGAACAGTCTTATGAGATTGTCCTGACTTTTTGAGAAGTCAGGACAATCTCATAAGACTAAGATCTGGTTTTGGAATTAAAAAAAGGAGGGGAAGAGGACATCCAAGGTTTTTCTGTGTTGGATTATTGATCATTCAGTCCGCTGCAGAGGATCTAGTGTACCACACCTTCGTGGGGGACACTAGGATGCTCTCTATGGTGGATTCAAAAGAGCATCAGCAGCTTCTACTACAGGCCCTTCCTCTTGAAAACTTAGTAGTTGCTTCTGTGCAGCACTGGTGTTGTCTGTCCACAGGGGCCTGTCCAAAATGAGGGTTCCAAAAAACCTGAGACTCTCATTTGACAGACTGGTCTTTTGGCTGTGGTGAGGAGCACTTCCTATCTCATACTGGGTGCAATGAAGCTTTTTGTGGTGTAGATCCAACTAAAGCTTCTAGTGTACATTATTTGCAATAATTGTGAATAATTACATACAGCAAAAAATGAGCACTCATTTATCTATAAAATTCTTTATGTTTTTAACAGATGACTGATTCAAATGAATCATTCAATGATATTAACTTAATGGATACCTTGTCCTGGAGGTTCCTGTGCATAACAATAACAACAATAATAATAATAAAAAGAAGAAGAGAATTTAGATTTTTACAAAAACACTTAATTTATAATTTCACAATTTATTTACAAAAGGACAAAAACTCCTTTTAAAAATAATAAATAAATAATAGCAGTAATGCAATTACTCCTGGAGGAAATAAGCAAAGTGTCTCCAGTAACAGTAAGTATATTGTTGTGACACCACAAGTTTCAGAATTGGCTGAGGTCGTTCATCAGTCTATAAAAAGCAAACTCTAACCTCAGCCTGCACCAGAAATCGCAGCCCCACACTAAAGCAGCTTTGCAATTTTGGCTTCTATTTTATTCCCTCTTGAAATGTAAATCACCATCATTGCTTCACAGGAGCTAAATTCAGGAGTTGCCACATATTTTGACGACTTTTGTTATATCCTATATATCCTATATCCTTATATCCTTTCACTAAAACATTAAAAACATCGTGAGTCTCTCACACTCACTATACATATAAAAAACTGTCTCATATAAAAAAACTGGCAGCAGAATGGGTGCTGGTTTGACACAGCAGGATTCATCTTAAAGATAAAAGCAGTCGAGAAAACAGCTCCGTGTAGGATTCTCCACTGGAAGGGTGGCTTGTATAACACCCTCCAGCAGTGACGGGCTCCATCTCCTCCCATCCTGTCAGTCCGCACACAGGCACTTTTGCTGGACAGTCCCCTCCTGTTTTGCTTCTTTACACAGTTCCTGTACCACGTCTTCTTGTCCACTCTGTGCAGAATAAATGTCTTTAGTGCCCTGAGGAGAGGACTGTCCAGATCCCCAAAGTCATCAGCGCTAGCTGCTGGACAATGGCTCCACCACGCCCCCTGGAGACAAAATAGAGAACAACCAACAAAACACCAAACGACATCCAGGACCCTAACAGTAACCCCCAACACACCCCTCAATGGGCACCTCCTGGCACCCTACTGGGCTTGTCGGGCTGGTCCCGGTAAAAATCACGCAAGAGACTGTTATCCAAAATATTCCGGCGGGGGATCCACGCTCCTCCAGACTATACCCCTCCCAGTCCACCTGGGACTGAAGACCCTGTCCCCGTCGGCGGGCATCCAGGATATGCTGAACAGTGTAGGCTGGGCCACCATCAATAACACAGGGGGGGAGGCGTGGGCTCGGACGGAGGGACCAGATCAGAGTCTGAGACCAGCTTGACTTGTGAAACATGGAAAGTAAATGGGGAATGTCTAGCGGTTTGAGGAGGCAAACAGGGGTTCGATGGGAGGATATTCCACGCGCACAAATTGGGCAGGCCGCGATGAAAGCCTTGGCATCTCAAGACGTGGAGGGCCACCAGAGGCGTTGCCTGAGTAAGTGCAGAGTCCTTCAGAGCCTGGGGTGACAGGTAAGTTTGGAGGAATGGCCCCATTGCAGGACGTCTGAGCGCAGGATGAAGAGTCAGTTAGGTGGGCCACCCCCAGGATCCAGGGTCGATTGCTGCGCTTCTCGGACCCTCTCCTCCACCTGCCAGGAGGCAGCTCCCACAATGCAGGATGGGCAATGCCCGGCTCTGAACTGGAGGGGTCTGGGGAAAACTGACGAGACAAGGCATCTGGATTGACATTATGGTAAGTGAGGGAGAATTTGAAACGGCAAAGAAAGACGCCCATCGCGCCTGCCGGGAGTTCAACCTCTTTGTGCTCCAGAGGTATGAGAGGTTTTTGTGGTTGGTCCACAACACAAAAGGCTGGGCCGACCCCTCCAGCCAGTGCCTCCACTCCTGCAGGGCAAGAACCACTGCCAGCAGCTCCCTATTCCCGACATCATAATTCACCTCGGACGGAGTTAATCGGAAACTGAAGAAGGCACAAGGGTGGAACTTCTGATCCACTGGATCCCGTTGGGAAAGAACCGTGCCGACTCCAACGTCTGAGGCATCGACCTCCACCACAAACTGCCAACTGGGATCTGGATGGGACAGGATAGGCACAGAGGAAAACAGGGCTTTCAGCCGACTGAACACCGTTTCAGCCTCGTGGGACCATTGGAAAGCCTTTAGTGTGGAGGTGAGCCTGGTGAGGGGGGAAACCACTTTACTATAGCCTCAAATGAAACGACGATAGAAATTAGTAAACCCCAGGAAGCGCTGGAGCTGTTTATGGGAATTCAGAGTGGGCCACTCCGCCACTGCACTCACCTTGGCAGGATCAGGTGAGAGCTGTCCCTGCCTGACAATGAATCCCAGGAAGGTTGCTGATGATGTGTGGAAGTCACACTTCTCCACCTTGACATACAGCTTGGTCTCCAAGAGGTGCTGGAGGACCAGGCGGACGTGCTGGACATGTTCCTCCACGGCAGGGGCAATGGTGAGTCCAAAAGGCATAACCAGATACTCGAAGTGGCCCAAGGGGGTGTTAAACGCTGTCTTCCACTTGTCCCCCTCCCGGATTCGAACCAGATGGTATTCGTTGCAAAGGTCCAGCTTAGAAAAAATCTGCGCCTTGTAGAAAGGACCAAAAGCCGCATTGAGGAGGGGTAATGGGTAATTTTTGGAGGTTATGTCGTTCAGGGCTCAATAATCTATCTAGCGAAGGGAGACATCCTTCTTTTGGACAAAAAAAGAACCCTGCTCCCACGGGGGAGGAAGAAGGACGGATCAGACTGGTTGCCAGGGGCTCCCCGATGTATTTCTCCATCGCTTCCTGCTCTGGCCGGGAAAGGTTGTACAGCCAACTTGATGGGAGTGAAGCTTCTGGGAGAAGGTTAATGCCACAGTCATAAGGGCGATGACGGGGCAGAGAGAATGCACACTGCTTGATAAAGACTGCGCCTAGGTCATGATATGCCGCAGGAACCAGGGAGAGGTCGGGAACCTGGTCCTGCTCAAAGTTTCTTCCTGTCAAAGGGGAGTTTTTCCTTGCCACTGTGGATGGATCAGGAGTTACGGAAAAGGGCAGAGCAGAGACAGTTAGTGTGGTATGTGACACTCCAACTAGCCAGCCTACCGGCCGACCAGTCGTGCTGAGGGTTAAGGAGGGCTAACCAGGACGCCCCAAGGACGCCAAGGGAAGAGAGAGGACGAGGGAATAAGGAAGAGTTGGATCCGTACACTGTGGTTACCGGAGACAATGAGGGTTAAGGGGTTGGTTCGATGAGTAACCTTGGCCAGGATCTCCCCAATTTAAACCCTGAATGGTTTTGGGCTCGGACAGAACCTCCGTGTGAATGCTGGCCTGCTTAACTAGATCTTGGTCAATGAAACTGTCATAAGCACCAGAATTTACGAGGAAAGACAAGGAGATGGAGTCATGGGACCAAATAAATTTGATTTGATTTTGATTTGGGGAGGGCAAAAGGGGTCTTCATGTTGAAATGCTGAGACTTTCATGTTGTGAAAGGCCAGAAAGGATTTAAGGCAAACACTCTTGCCATGCTGAGTGCCAAGGAGGCCTAGAGGCTTCACTAGGATCATCACCCTCTTGCAATGGCTTAATGGCCCACAACACTTTCAGGCTCATTGGTTACACGTGGCATCTCTGTGTCTCCTGTATATGCAGCTGCTACTGCTGTTGCTATGGGACCCAGAAAATGTCTCAGACATTTTAATATTGGTGTTTTGTTATTAAATAAACAGAACATCATGTCTTTACCTGGGGACTTACATTTTGTTTTTACATTGGTGCCTTGATGCCAGGAACTCTTTCATGACCAAGAAGAGAAGATTCAGAGTTCAGTCAGAATGTCTTCATGCCTCTTTGTCTCCTCTGAGCACCTGCATATACACAATGGAAAAAGGTCGCATTTTGCACAAAAGGCATGCAGTATCACAAGAACAATTAAAAAAATATACAATGGGGCCTCTACTTACGAAATTAATTGGTTCCGGAAGTTGTTTCGTAACCTGAAAATTACGTAAGTAGAGACACGTTTTCCTTGTAAATGCCCTAATCCGTTCCAAGCCCCCAAAAATTCGGACATATTTTTTTTTATAAATCACAAAAATGCATCAAAACATGTAACAAATACATGTTACAATTAGATTACCGCACAATAAATGTAGGAATTCAGTGCAAGGCTTCTCCAGGAACAAAATGAACTTTATTACAGGTTAATCTTACATTAGCCGTCATTACTGGCAACGAACGTTAACACTTGTGGTAACACCGCCATCTAATGGACAAACATATCAACACCCACAATAAATAAAAGTTAACGCTGGCGACGCTGGGATACACACAAACTTGTACAGATTGACGTCCCTCCTAGCCAATGGGATTACAGGAAGATGCTAAGCGATAGCCAATGGCAGAGCAGCAAGAAGCATGTTTACGTTCGCTAATCTCCACAAACTGCGAGTAGCAGCGGAAGTATTTTTGCCTTTTGTATCCTGAAATTTCTTTTGTAACAAGAGGAAATATTTTCCCGTTGAGACGTTTCGTAACCTGAAAATTCTGCATGTAGAGACGTTCGTAAGTAGAGGTCCTACTGTACAATGGATGTTGTTATAATAGAGCCATACTTGTTTGACATTGGAGGAAGAGAAGAGCAGACAGGATGAAGACTGTACCAATTCTTCTCAAATTTACTACAGCCTGAAACTTACAGTTAATGTCTGGAAAAAGAAAATGCCTCAATCAAAATGTGCAAGTTCATTAATAAAAATTAAAGCTATCCCTTGACTGTATTCCACAGGGAGTGCAGCTGTTGAACCAAACAAGAGATTTGACATCATTCTGCTGGGTCTGACAGGAACTGGAAAGAGTTCAAGTGGAAACACCATCCTGACTGCTGGAAACCCTCGTCTGCAGCCAGGACAACTTTTCAGATCTCAGTCCAGCTCGGTCCCTGTCACAAGTCGCTGTGAAGTCAAAACAATGCAGAAGCCTTTTGGGAAACCAGTGAGAGTGATCGACACTCCAGACTTTTTTCACAGCCAGATGAAAGACTCGGAGCTGCAGATAGAAGAATGCAAGAAGTTCTGTCGGCCGGGGCAGTGTGTGGTGTTACTGGTGTTTCAGCTGGGACGCTTCACCCGTGAGGACCAAGAACTCCTGGAGAAGCTGGAGGACAAGTTTGGCTGGAGAATCAGGGAGAGCACAATCATTCTCTTGACCCACGGAGAGGACCTGAAAGGAGACTGTGGGCCATCTATTAAGGCCGACACTGAACTCTGGAATACTATTGAAGCATGCGGCTCTCGTTATCATGTCATCAGCAACAATTCCAAGAAAGTGAAGCAAGTCATAGACCTCCTCAAGAAGATACCAGACTTTAAAAACATTTTCCCAGACTTCAGGAGCTCACCGATTAATTGTTTTCAAAGTTAGTTTGACCATTTTTATGGACTGGAAATCTACGGTTAGGCACTGGGGACAGAGTGAAAAGAACACTTCTCATTCACATGTACACAAAATATGACATGAGTATACCAATCAATAAAATGAAAGATGAATCATTCATCCTGCATATATGAGGATAAAGCAACTGATATATAACAATTCCTGTCAACTGGTACAAAGAAGAAAATCTAATGAGCTATAATTTTACCAAATCTTACCAAATCTTTTTTTAAATTATCTTATTCACTCCCTTGGCTAAAAGATTCAATATGGAAACTTATAATGTGAAAAATGTCTTCTCTATATTGTCTTTTCTCTGGTGTTGGGGGAGGGCAGAGATTTGTCAAGAAGAGACTAGAATTTAAAAACCAACACAACTTTTGCTGAGTTTAATTTTCCAAAAGGAGCAGGGTGGCCCATGTGGAGCTGACAAGTCAGGAAAATCCCAAGGAATTGACTCTTGGGTCTTTTAAGAACTACCTAAATTGAGAGACTTGAGACAGATTCCAAATCATAACCACTTTATAATGAATAATGTTTAAAGTTTTTGACTGGGATCCAGGGCGAAATAGAGGAAATTACTAAATGTCACGTTCAGAGGTCTATGAACAGAAAAACTGAAATGAGACTGACCCCTAGGGGCAGCAAATAAGGCAAAATGCAACCACCATCAATAAATTCCTCATTTTATAGAGCCCGATTGTGTAGGTGTGTGAGGCAGGCTTGGTTAAGGAGGGCTTAGGTCAGAAGAAGTACTTTTGAACATAATGCAATTTGGAACAGATTGGAGGTTATGGTGGACGGGTTCACTGAAGGGGAAGTGAGTGAATAGGGAGTTCTGAATACATTTAAGTTTATTTTTTAAAACCCTATTGTACTTTTCTACATTTATTTAATAAAGTCATACTTTACTTTCTCCCGTAGAACTAACGTGGTGGATTTTTGAATTGATAATTGAGTTAGAAGATGGCTCCAGGAGACTTTTTTGCCCGTCTTTTGATGTTCCATAACCCCACCAAATTTAATTCCATGTAGCTCTAACCATATCTGTCAAAAAAAACAAAACTGTAAAACTGTGGCACCGTGGAGCCCTTTTTTGTACCCCCCAAAATTGCGTACTCTCCCGCAAATTTTCAACGGTTGTCGAGCGATTTCAAATGCAAATTTATGTGGGAGAAGAATAACGAAAACACAAATATTTGAAACAAATAGGGCCTTATGAAGATTATCTCAGGTTTTATGCATAAACAGACCACAACACGACGCACGGACCATGGGCTAGACTTCCAAACTAAATGGGTGAAATAAATTTTACCACAAGGTGGCAGATTGGCCCTTTGCGCCGGTGGACACGCGAAGAAATCCACCACAGAAGAAGAGAACTCTGCATCGAAGCTACGCTAGATGAGCTATTTGCATCGTTTTACAGTTTTATCATGCCTTTAGTATATCGCTTTCCTAAGCTCCGAAATATTTATTCTGCTCACAGACTGGATGGATAAAATGGGCCGATGTGGAAAGGTTTTTTTCTCACTGGATGTGACTAAAGGTAGGTCTCCGTCATGAAGTAGCAGCATAGCAGCTAGTTTAGCTGGTCCCTTAAGGAAGCATTACTGAGGTTAACCTGCGTTAACCTACTGCAACAACCTGGTTTTTATCACCTGAAAGACACCTTCACACTTTCATGTCATCAAACAAGGTTATATTTAATGAAAATGTAGTCTGTCAACAAGGGAATATAGCTAGGTCAAGCTACAGCAACGAATGCCACAGTCACACGGAAATAACACATCCAGTTTGATTCTAAAGTTAATCAAGATCAAATATTTCAGAAAAGACCACATCCATTTTTAAACAAAACAACTTTTTAATGCATTTGATCATCATCGTCAGTTGAAGGATATTATGGAGCAGCCAAACCAATAAGATGAAATAAAATTGCTAGACCGCATCTATGAAATTGGACCGTCTTTGTGTTCCGTGTGATGCTTTTGGAATGCTGAGGAGGCTCTCAGGTTCCCCTGGCCTCTGCTGTGGCCCTGCTCCTAGATCCCCTCTTAATGTTGAAGTTAACAACACTGCTGTGTGTCAGCAAACAGTCACCGTGGTGGCCAGGGACCGGTGCCCTGCTGCTCCTGCTGGCACCATCAGAGAAAACCTTTAAAATGTCAGAATTGTTGCAACAAAACCAAGGCTAGGCCTGCTGTCTGGCTCCAAATGGATGACGAGTGAGTCCCGAGGAACCAGCATGCTGGCATCTACACAGTTTCCATGACCAGTCAGAGGTCCAGGTGGAGAAAATATAGTTCGGCTGAATATAGTTCAGTGATAATGAACTGTTGGTTGCTGGCGGTCAGGTTCTGGATTTCACCTCCAGACAATTCTGGTTGTTAAAGGAGCTTTACAAATAATGTTGAATTCAATAGCTCTGTTAACTGGAGGTATTTAACAGCATAGAGTAACTTCTCTTACAAGAACCAGGAAAAAAGATTTTCATGTAGCAGCATCAGCAGTTTAGATATTTTCTAGCACAAAATGTTGCTATTATAATTTTTCACTTAGATTTTTCACTTTGAAAGCCATATGAATTGATTATTGTATAATAATCTGAGGCATCTTGTATAATTAAAAAGGTTTACTTATTTTTAGGAATTCTCTTTCTATTGTTATCAACCACAGTTTTGTTCTTACAGGTCCCAGTGTCCTTTCCTGCACTGATGCAGCGAGAATAAGTAAGGAAAGAAGATGGAAAAGATGTCACCAGTGACTCCTTCATTTCTTGCATCCAGAGACTGAGATTATCTGACATACATGCAAGAGGAAGCATCCAAAGTCCTACTCAGCACATAATAAAGGCGAGGGGAATGGCTTTCCTCGACAACCCTGGCATCATTCTCGCCCACATTAGACAGTCTCACGTGACGAGTGACGACACAGGAATGTGCGAGATGGTGCTCATAGATCAAGATGTGGATCTGGAGAAGTGTCAGGTGGCTCTGGTGCCCGGCAGCAGCAACTACATGTCAACAGGCTCCGGCTCCTTTAACGAGGGGGGCAACAATGTGACTGATCCCCACGCCTGTGACCTCTCTCAGTCCATGGACATCACCTCCAGCTGGGACTTTGGCATTCGCCGACGCTCCAACACAGGTTAGTCAGCAGGAGAAGGTCTTCTGCTTGTGTTGGTGGGGTCTGGTTGCCTAATCAGGGCTGGCAGGTTAACAAGGCTCTAAAAATCAGCTGCTATTTAAGGTTGTTGGTGCACAAATGGAACGCAGAATAATGTCATCAGATTGGCTGCACATCCCATAGAAAACATCATATCAAAAGTAGAAATGCGTGCATGTATTTACTGTGTACACTGATACGGGCTGCCCGTCCTGTCACCTCTGACAAGCACAGAAAGAGCTGTACACAGTTTTAAACACACATCCAGGCTGAAATCAGCATCGAAGCAAATGAAGAATGGAACATTATGAATGTAACATGGCAGCTATCATAAACGCCACGTAGTAAAAAGATCTGACAATAATGCCGCTACAGTGCCACTGTAGGACTCGTAAGTTTGGGCTTTAATGTGCTTATAATTATTAATTCTCATACAAACCTGCATGCAAGAGATTTAAAATGACACCTGAGTGTTGCAAACGCCTTCGCGCTTTCAGTAGAAGAGTCCTAGGAGGTGTGATGTAGCTTTGAGAGGGTCTGCATTGGAAGCCAGCAGCTCAAACAAAATCATTGTTTCCTGATGAAGCTTGTTTTTCTCGCTAATGATCAGGGCGGCGGCGGCAAGAAGCAAGGTCACCTGTAGCGTCAGCTTTCATTTAGCTGCTTTAAATCAGCAGGTTTTGTGCCATAATTAAATCATGATTGTGTTGGTGTGGGTGTAAAGAAGAACGGCATATCTGAGCTGTTGTGGCTACTTGGAAGGAAGATCCTTTTGGTGATGAGAGTCCAGAGGTAGACGTCCACACGTCTCCTTTTGGCTCTCTGAGATCTGAGTTTGGGTTGGAGTTGCAGACTTTGTGTGCTGTCCTCTGTTAGTTTTCTCATCAGGATGTCAACAAGACAGCCGCGGAAAACCTGGGGCTGCTGGTAAGATGAGTAAACCAAAAGAAATGATTTTGATGAGTCGAGGTCTGAAAGTGGCGCACCCCTGAGAAAAGACACGTTTTGAATGTAGTATTTTGAATGACAGTTCAGCATTTAAATTTTGATGTTTTTCACCAGCCGACACTTAAAACGCTTCCTTTCTGCAGCTCAAAGACTTGAACGGTTGAGGAAGGAACGGCAGAACCAAATCAGGTGCAAGAACATTCAGTGGAAAGACAGGTCCAGCTCTCAGTCAGGTAAGCTGTGTCTTCGTGGAACACACAAAACTCGGCTGGATGGGACTCGAATTAGTTTGGAGAGTAGATACTAAAGCAGTGACATTCTGGAATAAACAGTTGGACCTTTTCTTTAACATCCTGTCTTTGGGCCTCCTGTGTTCTATTAACAGAATCATGTGCATCCTGATCAGATAAAGCTGAAACAATCAGGAATGTTAGGATAGTTTTAGAAACAGTGTTCATTGCACGTACAAAGGTTAACGCTGCTTCATAGTAATAATAATAATCATAATAATAGAGAAGAATCCTCAGTTTCCTTTATGAAATCTTGGGATATCAATGATGTTTGCGTATGTGGTAATACAGATACTAAGCAGTGTTAATGTCATCCTCTGGATGGTTGAAGCTGCTGCGGCTTCATTTATGTTTTTCTCATGTTTTTCTTTCTCTCCAGTGGAGGATTTTGGATCCTTGTTTGAGAAACGGGACTTTAAAGACCGACAACGGACGACAGGTACCAAATCCACGCTGTCACTGCGCCTGGAGCAGTGTCCTCAGCAGCTCAACAACCCCTTCAACGAGTACTCAAAGTTCGATGGGAAGGTAAATATTCTGCGTTCTGTCTGTCTGTCTGTCTGTCTGTGCTTTACATCTCCGTTCTGTCTCCTTTTCAGGGTCATATTGGCACGACGGCCACAAAAAAGATAGACGTTTACCTCTCGATGCAGATGACTCAGGAGAAGCTGCATCCAATGACGGTGGTGACCATCGCCAACGCCCGGGTCCACGACCTGATCGGGCTCATCTGTTGGCAGTACACAAGTGAGGGGAGGGAACCTAAACTCAAGTGAGTAGAGACGTATTTTGATCTTCTTCCTGGGATCGTTTTGTTAGAACCGGCTTGTTGACTGGTGTGCGTGTGGTTCCTCCTGGCAGTGAGAACGTCAACGCCTACTGTCTCCACATTGCTGAGGATGATGGTGAAGTGGACACCGACTTCCCTCCACTGGACTCCAACGAGCCCATCCATAAATTTGGCTTCAGCACTCTGGCTCTGGTGGAGAAGTTCTCCTCCCCTGGTCTGGCCTCCAGGCAGTCTCTGTTTGTCAGAATGTTAGTCTGCTTCTGTCTCCTCCTGAAGCTGAAGCCGGGAATATTTACCAGGCTTCAGTGTTGAAGTCAAAGTACAACTTTTTTTTGCAAGCGATCTCCAACTGCTCACTTATTAGCTCAGTGATTTGGGGGTCCACACTCTCTCTGTGGCACCAACACGATTAAAGGTCTTTACGGTATCGACTGGACCTCAGTTTCGGGCCCGGAGCCCGTTTTTGTGACACATTGGGAGAAGTTCTAGTTGAGTTTAGGAAATAAAGAAAGGTGACCACTGGTTGGACAGAACCATGATTCTCTAGTGACCTAAATCCAACTGTGTGAATGCAGCTTTGTACTTGAAAGCACTTTGGTTGCTGCACCAGGGTTGTGTAAATACTGTACACACTATTGTACGAAAGGAGTTTACAAGCAGAAATAAAAGTGTCCATTTTGGCGGTGCAGTGTCCATTGTTTCTGAAGATGAATGGCCAGTCTGTACGTAACTTTCTGCTTCTTTCCCTTGTAGAAATGCTGCTCATGGTTTCTCTCTAATCCCTGTGGACAGTCTGAAGATTACGATGAAGGAAATTCTCCAGAAAGCACTGAAAAAGCGGAAAGGCTCCCAGAAAGGCTCAGGTAATGTTGCAGTTGAGCGAAATATGCTTCATGGGATGACTTTGAGAGTAATCCAGATAATTTGTTGAATCAATAGGGTAAACGTGTGCTTCTCTGCAGGTCCTTTGTACCGTCTGGAAAAACAGACGGAGCCGAACGTTTCAGTCGACTTGGACTCAACGCTGGAAACTCAAAGCACTCTAGAGTTTTGCCTCGTCAGAGAAAACAGTGTGTCGAGTTAAATGACCCAATCCAGATGAATAATCTGCTGCTCCGACACGACTGACCTCACACTGATGACTGTTACTGTCGCTGTTTGTTTGTTTGTTGGGTTGTTTGTTTGTAGGCTCTAGGGGAGAAGAGAGTTCAGAGGAAGACCCTCCTATTGATATCACCTCGGTCCAGGACATGTTGAGCAGCCACCACTACAAGTCCTTCAAGATCAGTATGATCCACAAGCTGCGCTTCACCACAGAGGTGCAGCTAGGTAACCCCTGACCCTTGACCCCTCACCCTAAACTGCAAATATATATTCTTCCTTGGTTATAATTCTCCTTGCCGTGTCTCTCTTATCGTTGGAAGTTGACACAGTTACAGGAACGAGATATTTTATCCTCTCGGTCACATGAAGGAAAATCCCGATCATAATTGTTGTAAAAAGATGGAATGAGGCTGAATGAATTTCCTGAGCAGAACAGATCAACCTTATGATGCGTCTTTATTCTTCAGGCATTTCAGGAGAAAAGTTAGAGATCGATCCTGTCACTAGTCAGAAAGCCAGTACCAAATTCTGGATCCGACAGAAACCCATCTCCATCGACTCGGACCACCTCTGTGCCTGTGACCTGGTGGAGGAGAGAAGCCCCAGTGAGTGGAGCTTTGGTGGGGGGGCGCTGGTCTTTATTCCTGTCCTGTCCTGTTAGGGACGGTTGTCCTTTGTCTCCTAGGTCACGCCATATTTAAGCTGACTTATCTGAGCAACCACGACTACAAACCTCTCTACTTTGAGTCCGACGCTGCCACAGTCAATGAAATAGTGCTGAAGGTGAGGTTGATCGGCTTCATATTTAGACAAAACATTTACACAACTTTAATCAGCTGGTGCATCCTATGGGGGGACGTTTGGGGAAAAAAGAGGCAAAACTTGGTGTAAATGTGCAGAAAACACACACACACACACAGGTGTGGATTAAATAAATCAAATAAGATGCAAATATAATCAGATGACAAGCGTCACTAACACTTGTCAGCATTAATGTTTATTCTAGTTAAAGAGAAGCAGCACCCACAGTAAAGGCAGCGTCACCACTGTTTCACCTTTGACCCTGAGAACTGTAAATGAGTGACATTAATGCTTTTAGGAACGTTCAACATCAAACACTTCATCACAACAGGAGCATGAAAGACCTGTTTCTGTAGGTCCGAACCCAGGAAATATGCTTGTCTGCAGATGCTTTTCTATCCTCCCCACATAAACTCACCTGTGACCTAAATTACAAATGATGCAAAGCTGATCCAGACTGAACTGACAGGAAATGAGGCCTGACTGGGTTTTTGCCTCTGCAGACTCACCTTTACACAGAACCAAAGTGAACCTTTGAGAGCAGCTAATGAAGAAATTAGAGATGTGTGTCGGACTAAAGTTGTGGAGCTGATTTCACCGCTCGAATTGATGTTTGCATGTTGGGGAAGAATGTCGACACTTTGAACATCTAAACAGAGTCAAAATAATATAGATATGTGATTTAAGTCCGACTGAACATCCGCTTGACTGTCAGGACTCAGAACCTCTTTAGTTCAGTACAATTAGCCGGCTGAGACACAAGCCCAAGGAGGTCCAGGAGAAATGTGTGAAAGGAGAAATGGGAGGACGTGACGACAGAGTTTTAAATCTGCTCAACACAGCTGTTGTTGCACTTCTAGGTGAACTATATTCTAGAGTCGCGGGCCAGCACCTCTCGAGCCGACTACTTTGCCCAGAAGCAGCGGAAACTGAGCCGCCGGACCAGCTTCAGTTTCCAAAAGGACAAGAAAGGTGGCCAGTAGACGGACGGACGGACAGATGGACACACGTGGACCTTGAGGAAGCTCCTTCACTGATAACATTTAGACCAAACAAAGTGGAGCACGAACACATTTTTCCTCCACCAGGAGGGAAGAACTCATGAGCAACAGCAAACACATTATTTTTTTCTATAATAAAAGAGTTCAAAGTGAAACAGCTGTCAGATCTGATTCATTATCCATCATCGCTTAAGTTAAGGCAACATTTGATTCTCCACGTTAGGATATTTTACAGACAGACTTTATGGTTCCAACAGTGATGAAGTTTGATCAGGAAATTATGACTGAGCTCCGTCAGCCTGCTGAAGGTGTTGGACGTGTGCAAGGTGAGTAAAAGGAGCTGCTGGAGGTCGAAACCCTTCCTGGTAATTTAATGGCATCGAAATAATTGCAGAACGTAGCTTTGAGCGCCACCTTTGTTCAGCATTAGTAGCACTTTTGCTGGAAAATAAGATTTATTGGACTTGAGTCTCATGGATGTTCTTCCTGCCCTCGGAAACAGGATCGAATCCCCCTGCAGCAGCCTCTGGTAGTTTTGTTGACTTTAAACAGATGTTAAATTTCTCCCAGATTAGTCAAATTATAACAAGTTTAAGATGGCCTGATGAATGAAGGACTCTGTCTGGGTTGCTTCATAGCTGGAGGAGCATCTGAGCAGGTGACACCTTGGCGAACGTGCACATTTCAGTCAAAGCAGTGAGAGTGAGTCCCAGTGTTCCACTTCACCAGCAGGGAACCATTTGGGTTGGTACAAGGACACTTCCTGAATGTCAGCTGGTGCGTGTGACTGATCCTGATTGGCTGATCCAGTGTGTGACTGTTTCTGTTTTACTGTCCTTGTATGGCTGGAACTTGGTTTTGCAGGTCCCTCCTGAAAAAGGGATTCTAATTTCAATCAGTCTCTTACCTGATTAAATAACCATTCTGATCTGATCACTGTTCCTAAAAGACAAAGCAGAGAACAACAAGCAGAGCTGCCTCCTCCTTTCACTCACATGACCTCCATCAGTCAGCACACACACACACATGAATGAACCACTGTGCATTAAGGTGGTCCAGCCTCCTGAGCGACCCAATATTCTGCCAGGTTGACTTTCCCATAGATATAAAATTTAAAAGAGGGAAATATTTTTAATGTCATTAATGTGGCTGCTTTTATAAACTATAGCACCTCTTTATTCTCCTCCTGTGGTCCTCTTATCTAACAAAGACCTCTTACGTCATTTAAATTCTACCCTTTTTAAAAGAGCTTGAAATGAATCAGATGATCTTAAACCACCAAATCTTCTGACATATTTCATTCATAATAACATCACATTAAAAACTTTACATCTGATCAAACATACTCAGAATTGTGCTCTGATGACCAACTTTGTTAAATGTTTCTTGTCCACTTTGAGAGTACATCCTGCTATACTATCGTCTGTCTTAAACTCGTCAACTCCACACTCACTTCTCAGTAATCTGACTCTCTTTTAATCTGACTTCTCTTCTGACCTAAGAACAAGCAGACAGAAGCCCCAGATTCCATTCCATTTATTAGATATGCTTTATAAATAGACACACTCAGACATTTATGTTGAGAGTATAAAAAATACAAGCATACAACATATTCTAGTGAGGTCTCTTCTTCATCACCTTTGACACTTTATGACTGATGAAAAGAAAAGGCTCATTTTTTTCAGAATTTCCACAAGTTCATTCCATCATTGAGCAATTGTCTATAATTAATGACGGTTGAAACTGATTAGAACATTGAAAAGGAGTCACATGCACTAACCTCTGGATCTGTACAGCATCACTCAGCAGCCAAACAAGTAAAAGTCAGATCAAAACAGACCTTGAAATAGAAATGTGCCTCACTTTGTTCCACAGGGAAGAAAGAGTGATATGCAGAATGATGGTTGCTAATAGAAAAAAGCATGAGGATGACGCTAGCTGGAGTTATTGTGCTGGCAGTAAATTTAAGATTTATAAAAACAAAATCTACTCAATACAGAAAGATTAGGCAACATGGCAAAGTTGCATTGATAAATGTTGCTCAAACTTTAAACTGCAACTGGGGGAAAAGGACAAGATGAATCACACGCGTGATAAATGCAACGTGTACAAATACACAACATCTTCTCAAGCACTTATGCACCAAATAGCTACTGGGCCAACCATGGCTCACTTTGTTCAAATCACATACGGATCAGCCATAACAATATAACAGAAGCCCAAACGTCAGCACGGGAAACCTCACAGCGTTGCTAAAAACCAAGTTTTTTTCAAATGTGGAAGAAGTGGTTACCCAATAACGGGCTACGGGCCGCGTGGCTCAATGATTGTGAAGGAGCTAGTTGACCGTAAATGCTGGCCTCTGAGACAACCTGTACCTGGTCACGAGATGGCATCATCAAGCACTATAGGAAGAAGGCAAGCTGGTAGAGGCAGTGTAATGCTTTGGCCCATGTTCTGCTCAGATTCTTGAAATGCATTACATATTTTTCCAGTATGCTAATGAACATGTTTACCATAATGGTACTGGTGGGGTTTAAAGAAGGGGTGGAATTCCAGTTTCCTTGGCAAAAGCACTTGTTTCTGCCCAGTAGAGCAACAGAAAAACAAATTCAAGGCCTAGAGTTGGAGTTCTAGACTCGCTAGCAAATCCACATGTGCACATTTGATGCCTTACATTGGGTTTATTTGATTAGTTTTGTACTGTTCTCAACAGATTTTATGTATGCCTATTCAGCGTTAGCATGGGTGGAAGAGGTCTGTGTTCTCTGGTACAGTCAGACACAAGCAAAGCTGCAAACACTCACAACTCACGACACTCAAATGACCACCTCCTTTCACCGCCTTTCACCAGTGACAGGAAAGGGTTAAAGTAGTGGGTTGGGTTGTGCCCGGAGCGATGTGAATGCAGGCCAGTGGGTGACTGAGGAGCAGGGTCAGGACATTGTACCGAGTTGGCCTAAGCACTTGCCTCAGCCTTTAAAGCATCCAGACCTCAATCCATCGGAGCGTACGTAATGTGCTGGTCCAAGGAAGAAGTACGTCAACGCCGCTGCTCCTGCTGCCAGATACTAAAGCTCGCTCTCAGATGTGGTCTAACAGCCTGATCAGTGTGGCTCAGTGGGCCCTTTCAAACACGCAGCTATAAAGATATGGCTGATCACTGCATTGTGGATACTCTATCAAGTTTTGTTGTGTAACACATAAGTCTTCACAGTGTTTAAAACTTAACAGTACAGGCCTACACCTACTGTGTGGCTGGTAACTGGCACCGTTTTAGAGGTTGCTGTTTGAGTCCAGTTGTGCTCCAGTAATTCTCGAGGGCAGAGGTAAAGAACAACTGAATTCATACCTTCACTGCTGTACCTACATCATTGTAGTCTTAAGTAACGTATTCCTACTCAAACAACAAGGTTTTGTGCCTTTCTTTAAATAGATTTTTCAAGTAACACAACTAACTCTTAATCTGATTTCATTGTTTTTGATGAGGATTTACACTGGAATAGAAGATTGTACCTAACAAATGAACTCTGTACAGATGTATTTGATAAAATACAGGATAAAATAACAGGAATATCTCTTTCTACAGAAATGATTTGACTCATTAAGCAACTTTGCATAGCAGGTAATTGTGTAGCTAAGAAAATAATGTTGAACATTTTCAGCCTGATATGCCATTAATGTCTTATATGAAAAATAGTCACTTGAAACAGATCTAAGTATCCTAGAACAACATACAGTTCTAGCTAAAATATTTTTAAAAAAAATCAATATAAGGACCTGCTAAAGCAATCCATGACAAAAGAATGCACTCTAACAATACAAATGGAAAAAGAAAAGTATAAATGTCAGTCCATGGGTCAAAACTGGATTATTCAGTCCCTCCTGGATTCTTGATCAACAGTTCACTTGCAGGTCATTTGAAGCAACTCTGGAATTTGATTGAGTCACTGACACTTCATTTAGCACATATGTTCTATAATAATAATAATAATAATATAATAATAATAATAATAATAATAATAATAATATAATAATAATAATGATAATAATAATAGTAATAATAATAATAATAATGATTTGTAATAAAGAACCTGTGAAACCCCGGAGAGACTGATTGGTTGTTGGGGTGACTAAAATAACTATATTATCTTTGCACCTCTAACAAACAAACTGTTCAAGCTACCAAGCAGACATGGAAATATAACTTTGCATTTAAAAAAAGAAATTTCTATGCATATTTATAAAGGTGCAGTTACATAATGTCATCTAGTAGATGTGGTGTGCCTACCCAGTCCAAAGTCCTGGGTTCAGAGGCAGCCATAATCATGCACATAAACTGTTTCCCAGTCCTCTTGTCAATAGGATAAATAGTTGTAGGTGTGAATCTTCTATTATTTTCCACAAACTCACAGAGTTGCTGATAAACCTGCGGGAATTCGTGTCGCAGGAACACTCCTCGAATTCTTAGCTCTCGTTGTATGTTGATAAAACACACTTCCCTGGCCTTCCTCCCTACCTCCCCCTCTTTGTCAATATCTGCAGTTCCTGGCGGTGGAGTGAGGATCAATGTTTCCATGTCACTCTCTTTCTTGTGAACATTTCTCTCAGGGCTGAAGGAGGCCAGTGCTACCTTGGCATATTTTCTAACAGTGGGAGCTTGGTTTCTTGGTGACGGCCCATCAGGCAATTGCTCACCAACAGCAATAGATACATTCAAGATGAAACATTCATTTGGGTCGTACTCTTTACCTGCTTCCTGTAGTTCTTTAAAATACTCTCCCAGGTTGTCCTTGAAGCTTTCAAGCTCTCGGAGAGACAGGTATGTAGGGGACATCGGCAGACTATCCAGGCCATATTGCAGGAAATTGCTGGATGATGTAGGGTTTGGAAAACCAAGAAAAAGCACACCTCTACCCCGAGAAAGGTAGCCAACTTTGGCAATACGGGAGAAACATTTGTGCACATCAACAGTCTCCCTGCAGTGTTTGATAATGTGACGACACGTGCTGCCAATTCTTCCATATAAGCAGCTTTCTTTGTGAATGTCCCAGTCCTCCCTGCGACAGTTACGGGAACAGTAGTAGGTGTAGCAACTGTGGCAGGACTTAAAATATAAGCAAGCATTAAAAAGAGTCTCTGTCCTGCGGCATTTGTTGTTAGAGCACATCATTGTATCATCCTCATCTGGACTCTGATCTGGTGAGCATTCATCTACACTTTTCATCGCATCACTGGCTCCGTCTATATCTCGAAATGCATCAGGATTCATTCTTATTGAAGTTGGTTGTCTGTCAAGGGGAGCAGGTTCTTCTGTAGCTACCTTGGAGCCCTTCCTAGACAGAGACACTGCTTCTTCTTCATCAATTAACTTTTTTAGCTGATCCAGAATGTCTTCACTTGCCCTTCTACTAGGTGGCTTGTAATCAGTAACAAGATCTGCCAAAAGCTCATCGAGTTGCTCAAGGCTTTGCTGGAGTGAGGCATTATCATGAGTGATCTCTTTGGTTGAGGCTTGAAAATCGGGCTGTTCTGGAACATCAGAGTCAAAAACATCCCAACTGGCAGATCGGCCTTCAATTTTGTTGATTTTCCCAGGTTGAATGTCATTATCAGTGATCGTTATCTCAGGGGTCACAAACCAGTGTTTACCAGTTGTACTCTTCGATGTCTCTGTTGGGCTTTTGTCAATTAGTGAGTTATCAGAAATTGATAAGGCTGCATAACGTCTTGGTGAACTGGAGAGATTAACTACCACTGGTTGCGGCTTGTCACCCATGGCTGCTTCAGGCTTCCTGGACTCATGAAGGTCATCAAAGCTTTGACCACGTTGCACAGAGTAAGGCTGTTCCCTCTCTACGCGAGAGTTAAGAATATTGTCCCAAGATCTTGAGTATGATTTGGAATCGGTGCCCATTCTTTGTGGTTCTACACATGGGTTGGCATACCAGGATGTTAAAACGGGCTCCTGTTGAACTCTGGTTGGGGTGACTTGTGATACATAGGAGGCTGGATTTGTCGAATAGCAAGAAACATCTGAGCCATACCAGTCATCTGCTTGTGGCTGAATGACTCTAGCATGTCTTCGACCCTCGGTGTAATATGCCCTTGCTGGGATATGATGCGCTGGTGGCATTGGATACACGTCTCTGGAAAAATAAAATCTTGGTGGGGCAGTCTGGATTTGATGAGATTTTGGGTCATCACCATAAAATATCCTTGATGGAGGTGTTTGTATAATGAACTGTCCAGGGTCATTTGCTGAGTAGGCTTTAGGATACCCTGGCTGCACAGGATATGGATATGGCTCCATCTCAGGATAATAAGGTCTAGGAGCTACTGCATGCACTCTTTGAGTCCTTGGATCTTGCACATACTGCACTTTTTGGGTATACGGTGTGCGTTCATCTGGATAGTATGAGCCTTTATACTGTGGATGCGGAGTAGAACTAGACAATAGTGAGGAGTCGTCTGCATAAAAGAATTTGGTTGGCACATTGGGAATGGAATGAGCTCTTCGTTCTCTTCCATAGTAATCACTCGATGAAGGCATTCTTTGCACGGGGATCTCAATAGGTGGTAAGTAACTGTTTGGCATACTTTGGTAATATTGAAAAGCCTGCCTGTTCTCTGTGCCCAAAGAATCAGTGGGCGTTGGTGTTCTTGAATAGGAGAAATGGCGAGGCACACTCAGACTCCTAGTCCCTCCACTGTGGTGTCTCTGCCAGGATACGTCTCTATCGGGTGTGGCCTCTTTGTGCCGTGAATAATGCAACAGCGATTCATCGGGTTTGATGTCCACCCGGCACCGAACATGAGGACTAGTTGCAGGTTTATCCAGCCCTCCATCATCGGTGTTGTCAGCAACATACTGGGAGGAGTGTTTAGAACCGTTGCTTCTCTGAGGCTGCAACTTAATAGGGTGGACTTCATGCATATGTGCCCGAGTTGACACATAAGAGGACTCTCTGCGTGGTGACATTTCTGGTCTCCAAGAAGATTCTCGTGAAGCCCTTTGGGAACCCCTACCCTTTCTGCCTGAAGACGAAGATTCTTCACAAGGCAAAGGAGTGACTCTGGTAGGCACCCGAGGAGCACTTTTTGACCTCGTCCTTCTTTTCTGGTCAGAGAGGGGTACCTCACTGGCCATGTCTGCAGACATTGGTTGTGGAGTTAATTTATAGCTAAAAATGTCTGGAGCAGAAAAACGATACCTCTGCTGATGACCCAGAGTGTTCCATGCAACATCTGGATTAACTGCATACCTGTCCACTTTCCTGTATGGGGACTCCATGGAGCATTTGTTCAGTTTTGGGTACTCCAGTGACTTATAGTCAAAAATGTGGCAGTACCTTTTTCTGGCTTTGATATTAATGTTCTCTAACGTGTTGTAATGTAAAGAATTACATTTCTTAGATTGCACAGACTTGTAGCACTGAAAAATTGAGATCACTTTTATGTTTTGATATACAGTTGATAACAATTTGTCAGCCAGGTCCGTCCGTGTCATCTTAGAGGGCCTCCACTAGTATTCTCGATGAAGTTCCTTTAATGTTGATCCTTCCTGGACAGGCAAACAAGGAGAATAATTATTGGCATTTATCTCAGCAATACGTTTTTCAACCAACATGCAAATATTTCCAAAACATATTAACATATTTATATTTCCTCCAAATGTAACACAGATTTGCTCTGGTGGCTGTCTGGATGTGCTCAGATTGGGCAAAATGTTACAGAAGACCCTTATTTTCTAATGGCAACAATAACATTTTATTGGTCTGTCCAATATATTTTAAAAAGTCATTGGATGGTATTCTTTAAAGAAGTGGACTAATAAGATGCTAATTAAATGGACTTCATGTGAACTGTTATTCATTATTGTTGTTATAGAGTAAATTAGGAGATGAAAGGTGGAGAGAAAATCACATAAGAGAGACCCCAGTCATGTTTGTATGTTGATCAGTCCATTTGATAATGAAATGTAATTAAAATAGTGCATAGTTAGTAGCATGAATTGGGAGATAGCCAGAGGGGATTCAGCTAGAACAATTGACTCTTCTTTTCTAAAATGGTGGCTGCTGCCTTTACTGGTCTCTCTTCTGTCCTCTCATTGAAGAGAAGGGCTAATGGATAGATGGATGTCACCTCTTTAGTGGCAGTAGTAGTGTTACTTCTGGTCACTGAGCATGTTTTTATAATGCACTGTAGGTATTTACAGGGAGCTCAGCTTTCTCTGCACTGCAACACTACTGCAGGGATCCCAATGAAAGTATGTTATTAACCCAAGACAGTTCATTCAGATCATCCTTTCAATGAACCACTATCGTCTGGTAGGCTCGGTGACCATAACTTCAAGGTTGTGATGGATAAAATGCAAGAAAAAAGGAAATCAAGCAACCATTAAATGAAAAATGTAGAGTTTTAGGAACCTGACTTATCTTGATTCTCAGTTTCTCTTGTGTCTCTATAGATCTCAGAATGCATTTTTCCTTGCAGCAGGTCATCTACCCCTGACTTACACAGACCATGGTGTCCCTCAATCCACACACTTGAATGAAATAAAGGTCTGCTGTATATCGGACCTCCCTGTTATCTCTGAAGTTCTTGAAAAGGTGGTGGTGACTCAGTTACTGGAGAAGGAACAGCAGAGGAACGGTCTAATTGAAATGTTTCAGCCTAGTTGTGCTCTTCTCAGAGCTTCAGACAGTAAATTGGTTTATATACTGGTTCTGGTGGAGCAGGTCCAGATGATATTTATCTGAATGATAACAGTTTGCTCACATTAACAATGTTTCTTCTTTATATATTTGGGTTAGCCATGGAGTTCCAAAAGGTTCTGTACTTGGACCAACCCTTTTTACTTTTTACCAGCTGCCTTTACCACATATCTTTTAGCAGCAGAAATACAAAGACCCAACAGTTAGTGAAGCTCCAGGCCTGTCTTAAAGACATAAACCTTGGATGTCCACGAATTTCATTCTTCTTAATTTGGACAAAACAGAGGTCATTGTGTTGGTCCTAGACTTCTCAGGTATGGATTAGGTCACAGCATTACTCTATAATCTAGAGTAGGGAGTATCTAGAGTAAGGAGATGGTATCTCCTCAGGCTCTAGTCTCCCTTGGAGTAACTTTTGATTATGATCATCCATCCAAGTCACCAATTAAAATGGACTCTAAAAGGGCCTTTAATTACTCTCGGCAGCAACAGGACCAGAAACTGGTGCATTTCTCCAAACAGATGACATCATCTGAGACACTGATGTGGATGAAGGAACCAACATCCAAAGACATTTAAATCACCTTCATGACTTCAGAGTGACAAACTAATAGAGTCTTTATACAAATGAAACAAGTTTCAGTTCATAAATAGATTAAACCCTGAGCTGAGTAGCTGCGTGAATATGTGTGAACTCACTGTCTGGAAATGTGAGCAGATGCTCTAAATATGCTCTGAGATGTGAAGATGGAATCAGATGAATAGCAATAATTTTGACTCAAACGCATCCATATCAGAGGTGTCCTGAAGACACTCATATTTCTATGTGAACACCTTTGCAGGAATCTCATCAGGGCATCGAGCCCTGCAATGCTGCACTGGCTGTTGTAGCGCCTCCTGGTGGCGGAGATGCTGATCAACTCTGTTCATTTTACGGAGCTCACGCTAGTAGTCAAACACTCCCAAAAAAGCCTGACTGAGTTGGATCAGTCGAGTTACCTGCAGCAACACAAGTATTACTTTATTCCATGCTCACAGTGACGTAATATATGTTTAATAACACCTAAACTGTAAAGACGTTTTACGGTTTACTAAAATGAATGTCCATCAACTGTTACTTGGGTCTAAATGTCGCGTTAACTTTTGTTGTGAACTGTTGCTTTAAAGAGAGATCCGCCTGAATTTGCACATTTGCATATCTGATTGTCCAACACATGGAAATATGAATAAAACGACTGTTTTATACACATTTGTTGAGTGTAAATTCTTCACGTATTGACAACATCTGTCTGTCTGTCTGTCTGCCTGCCTGTCTGTCTATCTGTCCGTCCGTCTGTCTGTCTGTCTGTCTGCAGGGCAACAGCCAGTGCAGAGGGTTTTAATCCTCAGAAATGAAATGAACTTTGCTCACACACCAATCCGTCAGGTCGGATGGCGCCCGTGCGCGCTGCCTACAGAGATCGCGCACGGGCCTGCCCGCAGCCACAATCCCGGCGAGGATGATGTCATTCTTCCAGGAAGGGAACGTTAGTGTAACAACAGCCAGCAGGGAAATGAACGATCACGCCGAACAAGCCGCGCAAATCGCCATGATACGCGCACAGGCCCGAACATCACGCACGCTCGGAGTCCTGCGGCCGCCGCAGTGATGAAACCTCGTCGCCGCCTCCGAACGCAGCCTTGCAAATGCGGTTTGATCTGTGCGTTTCTCCTCACGACGCTGTCGGCGTGTGCATGGCAGCAGCCCTGGAGCTGCGGGTCTTACCGCATCGGTCCGGACGCTGCACCTCCGCTCGTCCATCTCCGCCGCGGATGCTGCGCGGTGCCGGAGCGCGATCCCAAATGGCGACATCGGACATGTGCAGTCTCCTCTGCTTCCAAATCGTTGGCGGATTGCTGCACACCCCCACTGCACCATCCACAGCCACTATATGTGGCCGCAACCACAACCACAACCACCACCCCACCCCCACCGCCCGCCTTCAGAGAAGCACGTTTTAACCTCCGCCTGATCGCCTCCGTCCTCCATCTGCACGTCAGTGACGAACAGATTGTCATCATGGAGCAAATCTGTTGTGCACATTAACACTTTGGAGTTGCCATCAGGGCAGAATCGATCCTCGCTGCTCTCCCACACACATGACCTTGCTCTCCATCCACATCTGATCCTGTCATCCACGTGTCCCTCAGCAAAAAGCAACCAGCACGATATCCCAGCAAAATATTAATATCTTGTCTGTATCAGGACCAAAAGATGTAAAGTGCACTGAAATAATGTGTAAATGTTGTAGAAGCTGTATCAAGTACAGCAAAGATCAACATTTATTTATGTTCATGTTGCCTCTGTTTCAGTGTCTCCAGTTGAGCCATCCCCTCTCTCCCACAATAACCAGTGATTTTATCCCCTCTGTCCCACAATAACCAGTGATTTTATCCCCTCTGTCCCACTAAAACCAGTGATTTTATCCCCTCTGTCCCACTAAAACCAGTGATTTTATCCTCTCTCTCCCACAATAACCAGTGATTTTATCCTCTCTCTCCCACAATAACCAGTGATTGTATCCTCTCTGTCCCACAATAACCAGTGATTTTATCCTCTCTGTCCCACTAAAACCAGTGATTTTATCCTCTCTGTCCCACTAAAACCAGTGATTTTATCCTCTCTGTCCCACTAAAACCAGTGATTTTATCCTCTCTGTCCCACTGTAACCACTGATTTCAGCCCCTCTGTCCCAGTATAACCAGAGCATTTGTCCTCCCTGTCAAAGGTAACCAGATGAAGCTCTTGTCCTTCACCCATGCTGGAACCAGTACATGTCCTCCACTCTATCAAACTGTCATATTTCCACACTCGTGTCCACCCAGATATGTTTGAATCAGCTGCCTGATGGACCTGAAGCCGTTTGTGTCCACAGATGAGAGCGATACCGGAGACACTCACAGAGCTTCCAGCCGTCTCTCTTCTGTCTTCCGTCTCTTTTCTTCCTCTCTCATTCACATTCCCGTCACATCAGCAGCCTGAGAAACCCAGTTCAGCCCGTCGGAGCTGCAGCCTGGCGCCACTCCTGTTCTGCTGGCTGGCTTTCTGTTTGGGACGGAGGGACAGTCTTCCTCTGTCCTCTGGCTGCTTCTCTGAGCCAGCAACCATGTTTATGCTTCTAGTTTAAATAAAATAAGAAGTACTGGTAATGTGAAGAAAAGCTGGGTGGTGTGGTTCGTGATGAAGGTCAGGGTCTGCTGCCTCAGGTCTGGTTACACACTTGTGCGCTGATCCCTCCTCCTCATGAATTATTTGAACTGGACGGCGCCAGTGTCTCAGGTCCGGCTGCTAGCAGGTGACACAGCCAGTTTGCTGTGGGTGAGAATGGACATCAGCGTTCTCCCCAACAACAACCACCCTGAGAAGTTCCTCCAGCTGGACGTCAGGATGCTGCCGGCCTCCTGTGGGGCGCCCCAGGTTGGAGCTCTGCTCTTCACCCAGAGACACTGGCAGAACAGGGTCTACGACCAGGTAGGACTGGTCTTTCTCTGGCTTTGGTTCCTCTCCTCACAGATAGGCCACGGAACTGAGAGCTCCTCTGGAGGACATCATGTCCCAGATTCACGGTGGGACTTCTGTCAGGGCCTGCAGAAGCTCATGCTCATTTGCGTTTTTAACAGCCAGTTCACTCGGGTCCGTTTGGGTCTGACAGCTGCTTTTCAGATCCCCTGTGGCAGTAAAAGCACCTGCAACTGATCTGATCATAGCGTGAGTGAAGCAGGTCAGAGTTTAGAGGAGGAAGGGCTCAACGTTGGTCCAAATAACATTGGTATTGGAAACATTTTCATCAGCAGCAACTCAGATAAATCAGATCCATGACTGCTGCGGATCTGAGGGTCAAGACGGAGCTTGAAATTCAACTTAGCAGTAGTCTGAGGGAGCTGCGGAGGTTTCATGGTCCATGAAGGTGCTTTAAAGATGTGCTGCAGAGCCTCTGTGGCTCATGATGGTTCGCCTTTTTTCTCAGAGAGACAGAAGACCAAAGACGGACAGGAGACCTCCCGCAGCAGCCGAGACCCCTGCTGTCACCTTTGTGGACCGGTACCTGGAGAAGCACATCAGCTCTCACGCTCTCACCTCCAACATTAAAAGGAATCCGCTGTTTCCAGCCCCAACGTCCGTGGAGGAGGAGGACAGCGTGAAGGTCCAACCCTCCTGGACGGTTGAAGAGTACAACACACGAACATGTGCTCGCCTGGCAGAACATCTGAAGGTGAGAGGTCATGGCAGCAGGTTAATTGTCCTCTGGTGCAAACTCAAAGGTGATAAGAAGGTCCATGTGGAGTCCAACAGGTTCAGAGGTCACTCCAGCAACGGAAGGTTGTTTGACTTTGACCAACCTTGAATCTGTCTCGAAGCGTGTGAATGTTTGATCTGGTGAACAGCTGACGTTAGTGATGGAAAGATCTGCCTTTTCCACAGGAGGGACAGAAAACGCCAAAAGATCTGGACTTCTGGCTGGAGGACGTTTACACGCCAGGATTCGACTCTCTGCTGAAGAAGACGGAAGCTCAGCTCAAGAGAAGAAGCCGCTGGAGATTCTTCTGTCTGGCGGTGGTGTCCATTGGTGCTGTGGTGACGGTGATTGTGATCCCTGTGGTGCTTCTACAGAGGACCAGCTGACGGAGTCATGCGGTTCCACGCAGGTTCACGAAGACCTCCCAGAACAGAGAAGGTTTCCCACCAGCTCCACTAAATTTTCTCTCTAAAACTCGGTTTTTACCTCCTCCGTCCATCCTTCCTGACTGCAACACGTGACACCAGCGCCTCCTGTCGCTGAGTGCAGCGGAATGCAAATCTAAACTGGCAGAACTCAGTTGGAGGTTTTCAGCTCACTTCAATAACAAATCTGATGCATTTGTTCGTTTTCTGGTGCAGAGCAAATGTGAAAGAACTCGCGAGGTAGACACGAACGGCGCCACCAGGGGGCTGCTAACCTGATTTACAATGAATTAATGAGTCGAGTTTATCCATCATCAGTGAATTCAGCGACAGCAGCACAGCACACACAGAGTTCCACTAACTGATTTTATTTCATTTATTCATTGCATTAAAGTTGTACAAAGTATTGGTAATCATAAATGTTAAAACGTTAGAAAAAAAGCATATTTGTGACAGTCAACAACACAGCGTATGAAAACTTTCTGCTTCGATCTGGCCGGTTGGACTCCAGCTACCTTCCTCTGCTGCCACGTCTTTTCCGAAGGCTTCCAAAAGAAGAGCGAACGACACACTCGGAGGGGAAAAGGCTCGGAAGCGCGGGAGGAGCAAAGGAAGCAACACAAACAGCATGCAAACACAAGAGGAAGTGAGAGATTAAGACAGGAGCAGTGGAGAAAAGGCTAAAATAAATAGGTTCCTCTCTTTGTAGTTGATGTTGGTTACAGTAAGTTTATTTACAGACGTGTGATTGCAGGTGGATCAGCACAGAACCAGTGAGGGATCTGATTACAGCGTGAACGGGGCTCCACAGATGGAACTGAATCAGTCAGAATCTACAGGGACAGAAATGAGGAGAACACACAGTCACACACACACACACAGTCACACACACCCCTTTTTGGTTGTAAAGTTGAAGCTTTAGTTTTGCTTAATATGACACAACCTCCTCTTTCTCCAGCTCAGATTTATGTGGTTTTATACAGTAAATCAGTGTTAATCTGCAACACTGTTGCTGTTTGATGTGTGTAACACGTTAAAACACACACATGCACGCGCACACACACACTCTCCTCCCTAAGTGTGAAGGGTGGATCGGTCACTCCAGCTCCGTAACTGTGCTGAGCAGGCACAACTACTCGACCTTCCTCCCTGAAACCCGTGAGCGAGTCAATGTTATCCAGCCGCCAGGTTTTTCCCAGTTTGCACAGATTCCCTCTGAAATTTCTGGTCCTATCTTCCTGGAAATCCAACCCTGAGCTGGGAGAATTGGAGAGGTTCTGCTGTGCACTAAAGCCGGGCTGCTCCGCTAACAGTTCTCATGGTGAGCGAGCACGTTTGACGCCACTCGTGCTTAAGATCCACCAGGACAGCGCTGCACCGCTGCAGTGCATGCTGGGAAGACAGAAGAGGGACCACACACGCTAACGGTTTCTACTGCTGCACCTGTGAGCAGACAATAGTTTCTTCCATTCATCAAGTCGCAGTTTGTCTGTTCTGCTTCTATAAAAGCTGCTGTCAGAAAACTTCCTCTCATTCCTGATTTATCCGCCTACAACAGAAGGAACCAGCTCTGGCTGAACATTCATTTATCTCATTACAGTCCTGGTTCAACACTCAGGAAAACGTGATTAGGAACAACATTTTAGAGATGAGCTGGATTGTGGGGAAAGAAGCAAACAATGGAATCGGCTGTTTTCACAGATAATAAAGTTGGGATTTGTTGTTGAAGGCAGGACTGTTGTGGCTGCAGCCTGACGTGAATCAAGTGACGCCGTTGCTGCTGCAAAGCTCCACTCGATCCCAAATCCATCTAGTGAGTAGTAGTTAGTGTGTTATTACCGCGTGATCACATTATTCAGGAAGCAGCAGCTTCGACAGCTGCTGCTCACTCATTCCTTCCTAAGGAACCACCAAGTTCTCCCCCCTCACATGTGCTGCAAGACTCCATCAACCGGGCCGGATGCTTCGGCATTCAGCCGGCAGCAGGAGCCACCGATGGAACGTGCCTGAAGGAGGAGAACGTGGACCTTTTTTAGCACTCTGGTGACAGAAGGTCGTGTGCATAGAGGTAAACCGTGTGTTCATTCAACTTCCAACACAATCTAAGGTGACATTCGTCCTGCCAGCAGGTGGTCCCGCGGGAGGAGGGGGGGACCAGGACAGCAGCAGTCCACCAAACGGACAGTAGTGCAAAACTCTAGACCACTGTAGGACAAAAGCGGACCTACAGGGGGCGCTGTAACAGACTGATGCAGGTGGGGTATGGAAGGAAACTTGAATGCATGTGTGAACTCCCAGAGTGGAGAACTCTGTTCCAGTGCTTCTCCCAGCAGCCATCTGCAGCCAGTACGGCTTAGAGGGAAAACTCACGACAATCCTTCGGTGCAACATTAAGGCAAAGTTTAACGAGCATGTTGGGTCAACGCGTCACTTTATGTACAGAAGGAAATGATCCGGACCATCAGCGCACGATGGAAACGCCGCGTTCGCACCTCTGCCGGACGACCAGCTGACGCAGTTGAGACTCTTTTTTAGGCAGCGCGCCTGAATGATTGTGACTTCTGTGGAGCAGCTGGAGGAGTTGCAGGTCGCTGCGAAAGGAAGACTTAAAAGTCAATTTAAAAAAGGACAGATGAAAATAAACACCATTAGGGTGGGAGGAAGAGAAAGGAAAGAAAGGTTTCATGCACTGATGTGGACACCAATAATATTCATCCACTCTGATAAAACTAGGACCCAAGAGACAAAAGAAAAGTCAAACTGAGCTACGATCAGAAGCTGCATCCCGCTAATAGAGAGTCAAACAGGGATTAGGATTATTGGAATCTGATTGAGCTGAAGGCACATCCATAAGGCTTCAGATGGTGATGCAAAGCTTCCCCTCACGACTGAAACGATGGTGCTTATTGCTGCATCACACACGCCTGCTCCAGGGTTCAAGGACATCATCTTCTTCCAACCACAACAATTATCAGCATCTAAGACTAAAATTCACTTTGTCATGAAGAAATGAGTAAAGTGGAGTTAAAAGAGAAGAGTCAACTATAAAAACAGAGACGAGGGGGGGCCTCCGGACCACCCGACTCTGACAGGATGCGTCTCCTTCAGGGGTCGGTGACAGGCGGCGTCTCAATCTGGGGCTCTTTTCTACCCTCAAATGTTTCTTATGGTGCAGCTCTACATGGTGGACTGGAACTAGGGGGTGTGTGGACCTGCTTCAGGAAGCAGTGGTGTTCGGGGAGATGGTAAAAGCTTTGTTCTTTCCTTCCTGTGCGTTTAGGAGTAGAAGGTGAGGACGCTCTGGTGGTTGCCGCGCACCAGCAGGATGGGGGGCAGCTCCCTGGACAAGACCTCCAGCCAGGCCATGTACAGAGCGCTGGACACGGCACCCTTCCGGGCCAGAGGCAAACTCCTGCGAGAGGGAAGAGAAGGTGAGAGGGATGTTCAGATTAGCCCCTCAGAGGACGAGGACATTCCTTTAACACCAGACGTTCTAAGCAGAGCAGGTCTCAGCCCAGCCGTCAGGGCCGCGTCCTCTGAGGAGGACCGTGTCCTAAACGTGCAGAAAGCTGCTTACATGACGATGAGGTTGGCCGTGCTGGAGTGCTCCTTCAGCAGCTCGTTGAGGCGGATCTGCCGGTTGGTCTGCACAAGAACACAGAGGGGAACATGAAGACGACGCTAGGAGCGACCAGCAGGAGCCGCGGCAGCTTCCTGGAGTGTGCTCAGCGCCCTCTGACCTTGGCTCGATACAGCTCCAGCTCGTTGTCAGTGATCCTCCAGGGTTCACTGTTCTTCAGCCTCTCAGCAGCTTCCGGCTCCAGGTCGTCCTCCTTCAGGCGGTAAGGCTCGATCAACTCCTCAAAGGCAGAAACACTAAGAGCCACAACACCATAAATGAGGTCAAATTCTTTTTTAAGTGTTTTAGGACCTTAAAAATACATGAACATTTGATGTTGGACCCCAGGGTCGGCGATTAAAACCAGAAAAAGAACTTTTAGAATTCCCGATCTGTACACCCTGGCTCATTGTGTCGTGCCATTACTCCAACTGTCCACAAGAGGGAGCCACCGATTCACATTTCCTGTGTTTCTGGGCAGCAAATCTGTTGAAAATAACTTTTGTGTCTCCAATGATTGAACCAGCTGGATGCAGCAGCTCTGAACTCCGGGACTGTTTTGAAATCAACTGATTCTACATGATAACATAAAGGCCAACAAAGAAATAAAGCTATTTCTGTTGTTGTGTATCATTCTTACATATTCATTTTTAAAGTTGTGGCTGAAGATGGCTTCAAAGGCAGTCAAAGGTTATTTTAAAGATCAATCTGATGGTAAATCAGAGGACTATTTACTTACTGCTCCATCTTTGGCTTGGTGTTAACGTCTCCCAGCACGGTGATGTCTGAGAAGTCTATCCTGAATTTGCTGAGCAGGGTGGCCATCCTGCACAGATAATAAAATAATAATAAAATAATAAGATAATAAAATCCAAATAGGGCTTCAAACTACAAACCGCTTCCTGCTCTCACATCCAGGATGTGAGGAGAGCTGAGAGCAGCAGAGGAACATCTAGAAGCATCTCTTCAGGAGGGGCCGTCAAAGAAAGGATGTGCGTGTTCATATTATTACAGCAGAAATGATCAAGAGGCCTAACAGCTGGTAAAGTCAGTGGGCAACACTGAGGTGGAGAAAGGTTTGTGCTGACGTCGAGAGATAAAAGGCTTCTGCTCCAAGCTAAATTTATCCAACAAAAGGGTGTAGGAGTCAGATGTGGGGGACAGAGAGAGCGATGGGGGGGAACACCAAGAAGGAAGAGACAAAGACCACGTCAGTGCTTCACTAGATACAGGTCACACATGCACCAGGATTAAGGCAGAACCATGTCAATATTCTCTCCATTACAGCTTCAACACATGAATAATTTGTGTTTTACTTTTACTTTACTTACTTAAACATATCACTTAAAGACTTTGATATTTTAAATTAACCAATTTCAAATCTTCACTTGAATAAATGTCACCGATGTGGCTGAACTCCACACGTCTGACTTCAGAAACAGCCGTGTTACGCTGTCAGCAGATGGGAGGGATGCTAACAAGGCTGCTGCTAAAAGGCTGCTGCTATCAAGCTGCATTGCTGCAGCAAACAGGCTGCATGGCCGCTAACAGACTGCACAGCTTTGGGAAACAAAGAGACGATTGTGTTTAGTTCAGAGACAAACTGGAAGAACTGTGGAGGTTTGTGAGCCCGACTGGAGACTGACGGCAATAAAATGCTTCAGTTTCATAGCTGAAGAACAAAAAGAATCCATTGCGGTTCAGAAAAGCTTGAAAAATGGAGTGTGAGTGTCCTCTGTGTTCAGTGAGATCATCTCCATACAACTATAAAAAAGTTCTGCTGCTCACATTAGCTCAGGAAACAGCTTAGTGAGTCTACAGATCAGCCGACTGGTTACACCTTTAGATTTTAATGTGAGCTTTAAACATTAAGGTTAAAGAGTTCTTACGCGCGGCGGTCATGATCAATCCTGTTGATCTTTCCTCCGATGAAGACGCGGATCTTACAGTCCTTCCACCTCTTCTTATTGGTCAGCAGATACGGGATCAGTAAGGTCAGACCTGTTAGCAGACAGCAGAGGAGACAATTACAGCCCAGCGCTTGTCCCTCACCCGTCCATCATCCGTCCACCTGGCAGGACAGAGCTGTTGCGTCTCCCTCACCTCCATCATCAAACAGCCACCACACGTCCACCGTCCCCTTCCCCTGCTTATTCTGGAACTGCTGACTGGCCTCCAGCAGCCTCTGGTCGGACACGTTCAGAGGAACAGTCGGGCTCTTCTTGTCTGTTACAGAGACACAGAAGCTGCTTCAGGAGGAGATTTCAGCATCCTGGACAAGTTTTATATCCTCCTCTCCAAAACTGACTAGAAGTGACCAATTTTTGATCCCATTAAAACAGACCATCGCTAAATACGGTTGTAAAGAATTACTGTTAAAAGATTAGAATATTGGAGTCGTGTGTCTGTCTGCTGTAAAATAAATCACTTCTTAACTCATGAATTGAGAAAAAACATCAACTATTGAGCAGATTTCATGGCTCCCTTGATTATATTGGGAGTGTGGAAATCTTTCATTTCTACGGTTCTCATCCTCAGCGGAACAGGTCTGAACGTGGAAGTGGATCACACAAGTTATGGGGTTATATCAGAGTGGAGTCACGGCGGATGAGAGCAAACAGGCAGGGAGAGAAGCTGCAAACAGCACAGAAACAGGGAGCAGTCTGACCCTGGGAGGGAGGAAGCTGCACACAAACTGGCACCTCCAGGAAAGACAAGAACAGGAAAGAAGGACCTTTGCAAGAAAAAAAGCTCTATTTTGGCCAAGAGCAGTGATAAAAACTGGAGATTTAGTTAGAGGCACCATCACACAGAGCAGGCGGACACGTTCTGTTAGAGGTGAAGACGCTAAACAGGCGACAAGGAGGAGAAACGGCAACACGTTCTTCCCCAAAGCTGAAAAGACGGGACGAGTGGGGGGGCACACGGGGACAGGTAGCAAAAACCAAATCAAAAAGAGATAACATGAAGGGAGGAATTGAGAGTAAATGATGCATATTAAAGAAACCCAGAAGACAGAAAGCAAGAAAAAGATCACAAAGCAACCAAAAAAGTGGATCTCCTGCCTTTCTTCAACAGGGGCTGAGTTGGAGCTTTGCCATCATCATCGTCATCTGGGAGTGTGAGACAAAAGGAGACAAAATAATCAAAACTGGGCTCAGTGCTGGTGCAGGAGCCATCCACGTGCACGGCGGCCTCATCACACACGACACCACAGGACAACAAGACGCGCGGTCACAAAATGGTCATGTCACAAGCTCCTCTTCACTCCTCTGGACCTAAAGACAGGAGGTGACGCTCCTCCTCCAGGAAGGAAACATGTCCACCTTGAGCCCCTGAGGTCACCATTAAGGTCACCGTTCTGCCCGTCTGGAGAACCCGGAGAGACCACGCACCCACCGGGGGAACGAGCCAACGCCACACAGAAGAGGAGGAACCAGTGTTCACCAGGGCTGCCATCAGCTCTCTCCTGTGACTACACGTTTCCATGGCGACGCTTCCCACCGGGTCACAATTAGTAGATGACGGTAGTGGTGAACAGATGTGTATGTGTGTGTGTGTGTGTGTGTGGGTGTTGGATTAAGGTCTCGAACAGATTTGGGGAATTCATCGTAACACTGGGGATGTTGGCGCTGACCTTTCTGTATAGCTGGACTATTCTGGAGGCTGGTGGCCTTGGAGGACAGCTTCGAAGAGTCCGCATCCGAGTCTTTGCTGGTGTCTATGGATACAATCACGTCCTTCATGCCGGAGGACTTCTCCTGGGAGGACAGCAGATCGTCTGAGGAAGAGAACATGAGGAGACTGTGAGAAACAAAGTCTGGAGCCTGTGGTCCAGAAATACAGAAGCTAGTAGCTAATAGCTCCCTTCAACTCAAATAAAGACCCTTGAATAAACCCTGTGGTGTCCCACTGATTCCAATCAGAACCTTTGGGGTTCTGTAGGAACGACCAGGTTTCCGGGGCAACATGCGCCACTGAATCACATCGCTTCCATCCCATTTATTCCAGCTTCATTCCAAAATGAGACTGATTCCTCTTTACCTTGTCCTTGGATGTGGGACACGTCCAGGCCCTCCTTCAGACGCAGAATAACGGCACCAAACTGGAAGTCAAAGGCGTCGCTGAGAGGAGAAATGAATAAAACTGTGTTTCAACAGCAGTGGACAAATGGACAAGTGTCCAATAACGAGAACATTTTAAAGAAGATGAAATCCAGATTTTTCCCGCACACGTTATCCTGTGCCAACAGCACTGAAGGCAAAGGACACAAGCTAAGCCTATTAAGTCATTTAATAAAGGTGGACGGAACCATCTCTGACCTTCAGCTCATAATCCCCCTGATTTACCGGAATAATCAGGGAGCCTTAAATCCTTCAGCCGCTCTCACATGACCGGCTGAGGGTTGATCACAAACACAGGAATCACATGAATTCCGACCTGCTTTCAATAGTGCCAGGAGTTTTTAAATGGAAAATATCAGCTACTTTAGTCATTTCAGGGCCTGTTTATGAACAGGAACATAAAAACATAAAGGGGTGGAATGTGGGGATTTATAGGAATCTGACTTGGAATTAGACGGCGCTGCAGCCGCAGTTCGGTAGGTTGGAGTTACTTACTGGATCATACTAATGTAGGTCTCCACATTCATCATGTCACCATCCCTCCAGTCATTCTTGAAGCCCAGCACCAGGGTGTTGGGCTTCAGACGGCCAAGCCCCGTAGCCTGAACACAAAATGACACTCCTAAGAAGTTCAACCTTTCCTTGATAGGGAGCCACCTTGAGGTCACTTCCTAATGTTGTGGACTAGTTTGCTTCAGGAGGGAACCTACCTGGAGAAGGTACTGGGTGCCTTGCTTCAGGTCCTCTGCAAACACTGGAGTATAGAAGGCCTTGCACTCATGCTTGAGCAGCCAGCGCTGGTACCGGGCCTGGTCTGTGGCCAGCTCTTTATAGTTGGGCCTTCGGTAACCCTGTGGTGAGGTCACAGACACACACAGACACACACACACAAAGTTGAATATGCATTAACCTTGAGCACATCCAGTAAAACTGTGTCCCGCTGGCCAGGATACACTTGTTTTTGAAGCCTGGATCAGGCTGAATCCCAGCGGCTGGGAGGTGCTTTGGCTGCAGCCATCAGCTGGACAACAAGCTGCATTTGTCAACCACTTAATGAAGATGTTGCAGAGCCACTCGCTAAGGGACTCAGACACAGTTAATGCACCTGATCCATGAGCCCACAGAGTTTAGGTGAGTCCCACAGCTGCTGGGTAATGTAATTAGATATGGTTTATTCTGCTCTTCAGAGTGATAATGTGATAATTACAGAGGAAACAGGAGTATCTGCTCACCATGCGAACGTGCCCACAGATCATCAGGCCAACATTTTTTGTAAAGCTGTGAACCAGGTCCAGGAGAGCCGGCCGAGAGTTGGGGTAACCAGTCATCACCAGACACTGAGGTCTACAGAGACACACACCCAGAAGAAAACAGCAGTGTTTAAAGCAGCCATCCATTCCACATCTGAACACACACTCTAGTGGATAACGACTGGCTTTGCTGCACCGGGTCCAAACTTCTCTGGTGCTGCAGCCACCTCACCTCTTCCCGCATGTCACTAATGACCCCCCCACATGCTAAATAATAGCTGAACCTTTTCTCCTGAGAACAGGTGCAACAGCTGCATGTGGAAAGTAGTGGACTATGTCAAATACACTACAAGACTTATTGGAGGCAGTGAGAGGAAAGACATCCTGGAGACACCATCTGATGGCCTTTAATGTTCTGCCTCGGTTGCTGCCAAAGCATCACTGTCGCTAACACCAGCTGAAGAACACCCCTGCTGGCTACACGTGGATGAAGAGGACAAACGTGTCGAAATGATTTTTCTCTGGTTGTACCCGTCAGATATTCCTAAAATGCACGACCCTCCAAAGTGAGAGATGAGACTGATATCTGGTCTGATCCCCCTGATGACATCATTTTTAATATTCCAAATAAACTCTCGGCATATTTAGCATTTAAGGCCTATTTGTAAGAGTTCATATCTCTTGTTTTATATCAGACATACCTGAAGTTCTTGATGTGGTCCTCCACTCCGCTGAGGCGCAGAGTATGGGTCAAAGCCTGGTGGTAGGTCAGGGCCTGGGTGGATGAGCCCCAGTTCACATCTGGACCAGAGAGGACACATGCAGTCAGAGAGCGCGCAGACAGCGAGCGTGTCGCACGCTTTGTCCTGCTGGGACAAAAATCCTTTGACCCATGCGGTGTCACGGTTATTGAGACCTTGTGTGGGGGAGTGTGCACGTGTGTGTGTGTGTGTGTGTGGGTGAGGGGGGGGGGGGGGGGCTATGTGTCAAAGAGAGTGTGCATACAGGTGTTTGTGCAGAGCTGCAAGGACAGCAGGACTGTTTGAAAAGGTGCAATGAACTGGGTCCAACAGCACGACAGCTCAACATCAGACACCAACGCTGAGCACATAAACCCACGACGGCTTCATGGTTCTGGGACACTGCAAACATTTCTAGTTGTTCTCTTAGTGCCCTGTAATTCTTCACAATGAAGCACAATAGGAGTCTGGTAGAAAGGCGAGACAGCATCCTGCTGGATTCACTCACCTGGTTTCTTGTAGCTGACATAGATATAAAGTCCCAGGACGATGACATTGGTCAGGAGAGCCGCCCACCAGTTAATGACAAACATCACCACGCAGCACAGGATAGCTCCCGCCAGAGAGACCCACATGTTGTAGTATTTGAAGCTGGGGCGCCATCCTAACGTCACCAATGACAACAGACAGCAACACATGAGAGCTGGACAAACAGGTGGTTCACGTGATACGGAGGTGATGACAACGTTTGCCATATTAATGAGCTGTACAGTTGTGGAATTAATGTTGGAATCTGAACTGGAATTTTAGAGAATCCACGGTTATCTTCACGCTTGTCACATGTCCCATGACATGGTTTTAAAAATGGTGGAAAAAGCATGAATCAAGTTATCGTTGGATAAGTGTGGGGTTAAAAATAAAAATGGGAGTTAGCACTTAGACAAGAGAGCGGATCATTACAGCCAGTACTAGTTACTGTATTTATTTATCACAGAAACTAGACTAATGGGATTTTAGTGAGAGTTTACACAGTGTATGAACACAAACAGGACATAAAGGGTACATTGATGGTCTGCCCCCTGAAGGGAGAGATTGAGTTCAGAATGCAAAAGGTTTCAAATGTTTGGAACGTTTGCTAACGTCTGTGTTAGCTTTACGTCATGTACCATTTAAGTCCATGTAATTACACGGCCTGCTGGGAGCAATTAGAGACAGATAAGAGTCTGACGGAATCTGTACCTGGTGTTCTGCTAGAGCTTTGGTATCGAGGGGGGAAAAAAGCACAGAACTCAACATAATGAAGTGACATACACTCATTACATCTCAATCTCCATCTGAAATATCAGAGAAAGCCCACATGATGTTTCTCGTCTTTGGACTCATTCGGCCTCGGGAAATGATATTTCAACAAATTTCAGCTTGAGAGATGGATCCACGAGTAACCTTCCAGTGTCCTTTAGCTTGGTATGATCTCTGCTCCCACCACCCTTCCCCTCATATCACACTACGTAGTTTAGTCAGAAACGGACCAAATACATGAGTAATGTCACATTCTAATGTAGGAATTCATGCCGATGTGTCTGAAGCTCATATCGATTCCAAAGATGAGAATGATGAGGAGATAATCATACAGCTTTGTGTATTAGAGACGCATCATTCACTTTTAGATCAATCATCAACAATAGCCCTCAGGTCAGGAAGCTGTCAGTATGGGTTCCACTAAATCAGGACATATTTGCAGCGTTACCATCAACTTAAGCGTTTTTAAAGTTGGACAGTGAAAATGAGAGACATCACATTACGTAGCCCGATTCCGTCATTGATCCCATGTTAAAAAAATATCAAATACACAGGTAACAACACCATAGATCAATTTCAACTTTCCCCTCCATTATGTAACCAATGAATCCCAAAGCTTAAATCAAGATTTCTCATGGAGGCCTAGATCTGCGCATGCATCACCAGGAATTCTTATTGGCAGCATGAACCAACATTACCCAATTACAAACACTTGGATCCACAATGTTATGCCAGTAATCAACAGGCTCACTGTGGATCTATAGTAAAGTTGGTTTAGCTAACCAAGAAGCAAAGCAGCTGTATGGAAACCAGTGAGGGCCACTGCTCCATGTGGGCGGGGGCTCTCAACAAGCCTGCTGCTTCATCACGTCAGGGCAGAGATCTTACCTGGCGACTTGGCCAGTGACGCATGAAACACAGAGAAGTTGATCAAGGCGTAGGAGGCCAAGAAGAAGTTGGAGATGATGGGGGCGATGATGTTCAACTGCGCTGCAAGAATAAGGCAGCAGACCATCAAATCTGGGCGTTCTCCACAACCTGCTGTGTGATCTACGGTTCTAAACGACACAAAAGCTCAAAAATGCCTCAACAGCAGAAATAACAGGCGTGCCTGCTGTCCTACCAATGAGGATGAAGGCAAGAGCGATCCCAAAGGTCAGGATGTAGCCTCTGAGGGGTTCATTGTTCTTTCCATAACCCTTTGCAAAGATGCCCAGACCAGGGTAGATGTTGTCCTTGCATAGAGCCTGTGGGGACATGACAACACAACGGCCGTCTTCATAGATGCAACAACAAGGCTCACGTCACACAATACTGATGTGAGGTGGCGCTGATCATGGCCTTGGTGGTCTCACCTGAAAAACCTTGGGTGCGCTGACTAATGAGGCCAGAGCGGAGGACAGAGTGGCAGAAAAGATTCCAGCAGTGATGACTGGACCAAATCCTGAAACCATGCTCATCACCTAACAAACACACGAGCGTCAGCTCAGGTCGGACCAACCAAACCTTTCTTCCTCACGCAGCTGCTTCATACCTGGAAATCATGAAGGAGTCCGTACTTGCAGTCAGCCGCAGGATTCTTGCAGCTGGAGAAGTCGAAGCCAAATTTGCAGGCAGCATCGGTGCAGTTGGCTACGAACTGGGAGCTGACTGTGCTGTTTATATTTCCAGTGGCCTCCCTCACGATGCAGGATCCTGGTGTGGACATTATGTTATGACGCAGATCAAAATAGAATAAAAGGAATTATTAGACACGAGCCATTCCGGCACCTGTTGAAACGGCAACACCCAGGTACACGATGCCTGTGATCAGTATGGCCAGCAGGGTTCCTCTGGGAATGGCCAACTGGGGGTCCTGCAACAAACATCAGCACAGATGAGGAACCTCATCTTAAACTGGACTTTTCAATAACATCCTGTATGGTTATACACATAAGACCTGTAGGAGTGACCAGTTCAGACTTGACATCGAAGCGACCTCAAATTGTCCCTCGTGGTGAAGAACTTCAGATTTAACAGCGATTCAAGTGGTTTTTACTGACAATCTGTACTAAGAGCTATATTATGTAAAACTAAGACTTAAGCACACATATCCAGGTCAACCAGGAACAATTTAAAATCGCTTCAACCACAAGAGATGCCGGCCAGCGAGCAAACAAGTGGGTACGTTCGCTAGCTGATCCGGACCTTGCCTGGAAGACGGACTAACGCACATCAATTAAATTAAGATCACTGCAATTCAAGTTGCAGTGAAACAAACCCTTGTAAAGCGATCACATTTGTTTAAGGCCCTCGCTACTAAAAACTTACAGCCAGATCTCCTGAGATGTTGGCTCCAGCCAGGATACCAGTGGCTGCAGGAAAGAAGATGGCAAAGACCGAGAAGAACGTTTGTCCTCGGAAATCCGGACCCATGTTTTCCCACAGGAGTGAACCTGAGAGAAGTGAAGAAGGCTGGGTGTGAAAAGACCAGACTGGGATTCAGGATCAGGATGTAGTACGGATGTGGCCGTACCATCATAACCAAAGAAGCCAAATGCCTTCTTGGATTCGACGGAAATGAAGGTTCCAATGAAGTAGTTGATGATGGCTGTGATCAGGACAATCAGCAGGAAAATTTGGGCCTGCACAGAAGGAAAAGAGTAGAGTGAGAACAGCAACCCCTCCGCGGTCCGAAACCGCTGATGCTTCTGCTTCATACTTTGGCCTCCCACTCCATTCCTGCCACAGAGATGCCCAGGAGAAGGATGACCGTGATGGTGCCGATGATTCGGATGTCGTTGATATTGTCCGTCATGATGGCATCTGCACCCTGCCAGAAACGAAAGGAACCGCACAACAATTCACATCGGCTCAGCCAGCAGAACCGGTTAACTGTGCTAAACAAAAGCCCGGACCGCCTGGTGAGTTTTTCTACCGAGTTCTACAGAGGTGGGAAGTAAGTGTGGACCTTGACCAAATAAGAGTCTTTCTAGTCCATCACTCAAGGGTGAAGCCTCAGAATATGGCTGAAGGACCTCAGCTGATGGTACGAGCAGCCAGCACCTCTGAGCACGGAGCTGGAAGTGGGTGGATGTTCCCATCTAACGGAGACTCGTTTAGTGATGCTTCTGAACAGGTCAGCTGAGGGTCAAGGTCCTTCTTTATCACAATCATTGTGTAGAATGACAGAGGAGGCTGACGGAAACCTTAACGCAATATTGACTTCTCCACATTACAGGTGACTCTCGGAATCACACCAAGTGTCGGGACATTATCCAGTCAACTAGCAAACAGTTAAAGCCCAGCACTGGTGACTAGACTAGACTAACAAATAATGGAACTGTAAGGCCCATGAAAGTGGCATCAGGCCCCCCACAGAGTCATCAGCTGCCGAAGACTTACAGCAAGAAGTTCCACGACTGTCTCAGCAAATCCCACCACATACATGGCGACAGCTACAGCGTTGGCGAAGGCAAATATCAGACCGATAGAGCCTCCAAACTCTGGACCCAAACTCCTGGAGATCAAGTAATAAGCTCCACCTGGAAGCAAAGAGGGAACGTTACACAAACGCTGGGGATACGGTCAAAATACAGGCCTTTCTTTCAACGTTTACAGCAGGCATGTCAACTTCAGTCCTCGAGGTCCACGATCCTGCCGGGTTTTCTATCCCACTGAATGCATTTTCAGCCTGGTGGGACAGAAAACCCGGCAGGATCGTGGCCCTCGAGGACTGGGTTTGACACATGTGGTTTACAGCGTGGACCATTAACTAATTCATCTGTAGAAAACGGTCGTCTACCTCCTCGTACAAATCCATTGGTTGCAATGGCAGACGTTGAGAGGCCGGTGATGGTCGTCACGACGGTCGCCATGAGAACAATCAGACAAGAAAGAGCTGTAAAAGGAAACACACCTCACATTTAGGTTCCGTGTACACAGATAAATGATGGCAGCCCAAACAATGACTCTGGAAATTTGGTTTAATAAAATGAGGTGAAATGTCGCACGATAAAGCCTCGCAGGAGGTTTGAGCGCCAGACCTCCAGGATGGTGATGTTCTCTCAGACGTTTGTACTTTAGGATACACAGACTTTGATTCATGCCACTGCAGCTCAGCACCAGGACAGGAATGGTAAAAGATCTGGGTGTCAATGGCAGAGCAATGGCATCTGTGCCAGCAGCTTTCTCTCTAAAATGAACACCTTTACTATTGGAGGATGCTTCAATATAGCATAGCCGTGCTTGGCTGGATTCACACATGCCCAGATGAAAAGAGCTGCTTTGGTCAGTGTTGTGCTGCCACGCAGAAAGCAGGAAGAGGCACTTTTACAGTTTACGCTTTTAAAGACTGCATCGGGGATTGTGACACTTTTCACTGAAGCCTTTTAAAGAGCTTCCTCTGATCACTGAAGTCTCAGTTCCTTTCTGAATCGGTGCCACAGTTGAGGGCTTCACTCACCAATTCCAGCCTGTCCAACGATCCAGGACATGCGGATGAAGAGCATCACACCCCAAATGTTCAACATACATCGGACCTGCAGGGAGGAAGCTCCTCTTAATCAATAAAGCATTTGCATCTCCTTTATCTCAACACTACTGGACACTTCTTATCAGCAGGCATCGCTACCAACATTCAGTCAACATCTGTCACGTTATAAATCAAGCAAACAGGCAGTAAACTGATGTAAATTTGAGACTTGTTCGTCCATTGTCATTAGGTTTTACTGCAGGACTACTGTGAACAAAGACTTGCTTGATTTATAAGCCTGTTAAAGTGGAACTAAAACACTTTTACTCTGCAGGAGGTGGACGTCATTTCCTGCCCTTTACTCAACAACCAATCAATTTTCTTTAATGTCCAGTGTTACTTCTGTGGTAAACAAACGGCTTTCGTCACCTGATAAAACTAAAACACAGATTTGTGCAAGGTTTATGTAAAAGAGGAAGTTAGGTCACCTCATGTCAAAACAAAGGCGGTTTGATGACTTGCAGACAAGTTGGAACAAGAAAAACATCTCTAAACCTCTGAGTGAGTTTCACCTCAGCGTCTGTTGAGGCTCAGATGAATGAGGAGAAACTGATTCTTTTAAGCACAGAACCAATGCTGCAAACTGTTGCGTTTACTGTTGCTGTGTAACTGTGACAGAGATAAACTCGGTAATACTTTGCTAGAATGCTGCAGCCTATTGTGATGATATGACTCGAGTTACGGCCAAAAGTTGTCATTTTTTTAGCTCTGGGCTGTCTGGGGTCCTGCTGCAGGGCCCGGGGATTTCTGAATCGGCCAATTAAAGCACGGAATCTAACTTTAACATGGAATATCGCAGAGTTTGACATAATTTGACTAAAATGCTGATTTCGTGTGAAGGCAGAGGACCTACGTCTCGACCTTTACCCGGCAGCTGCTTTGTAAATCGTGCCAGTGTTGTATTGACTGAGGCATTAAAGCGCAGCAGCGACCACGAGCAGCTTATATTTTAAACTACTTTAAAGCTCATAAGCAGTAATGTGAAGATTTACGTTGCAGCATTTCCTTATGAAGGTATTGAGAAGAAGGGTTGTGAACATTTTAGTCATTTAAAATTGAAAAACACTCTTTTTGGCAGGAAAATAAAGAGTAAAAGGTGGAAAAAAAGAATTCTCAAAAATTTCAAAGGTAAAAAATGGAATTTGGTAAAAAAAAAAAAAAAAAAAAAAAGAGAGAATTAGGGTAAAGGTGAATGGGATTTCATAGGGACCTAATGGAAGAGCAAAGGTGAGAGAACTTGTTGTGAAATGACGCACCAGAACCCCCTTTATCCATCCGAACTTGACCACTCCTTTGGACTCGGCCGATTCTTTGGCAGCAGCCTCCTCAGCCGGGGTCAGCTCCTCCCCGTTGGCAAAACCATCTTCAAATGGTTCCTAGAAACAAAAACCATTCCATTAGACCAGAATCAGAGTGCTGCAAGTATCATTCAAGGACCCTCACGAATGGAAAATTAGGAAAACCATAAAGCTGGAAGCCAAGGACTGTGATTTCAGACTAACGAGACACTGAGAGCATAATTAGGGGAGCTGAGAGGCTGCTGAGCATGAAGCAACAACCCGGACGACGTGTATTATTAGTACAGGAGTGGAAACACAGGAAGCGTCCCTGCTGTCCACAATGATGTGACGTAGGTGGACTTATTGTCAGCCTTCAGGGTCTTTGTCCAATTTGCATTCATGGTACCCATAAAAAGCTCTTGGTTGTAAACAGCACAGTCACGTTGATTTTCAGCATTCCAGGGGAAGCTGGGAATAAAAGGGTGTCCAACCCAACAACACTTAACGGCGAGGCGATGGAGGTCTCCGGCCTCAAAGCCATTAGTCTCCGTGACATTTGAAAGCTGAGTGACAACTGCTAATTAAGGCAAAGGTTTGCTTGTTCATGACGCGTACTCCATCATAGAGAGAGCATGCTTTTAATGCCAGGCCCTCTCATCTTTGTTCTTATATTCCTCTGAAAGGTTTCTGGTTTACGCTTTATTGCTGTGCACCACTGGCACCGTCTTTCACTTCCTGCCAACAACATTTCACCATGTTTCACCAGCATCAGCCATATTCTGCTTCTTTAAATTGTGACCGTTGTAGCAGCATATCAACAAATCAGCACTAAAGTCTTGGTAATTGAGGAAGCAGGGAGACATATATCATAAAAATGAACATGTCTCAGCACACGGGCGCTGCGCTGGGCGTCTCCATGATTGCCTGGGAGAGTGGCAGCAGAGTGCGGCTTTGGGGGGGAGGAAGAACAGGAGCATTGCTCAGCACGGAACCACCATCTGTCAACGTCTGTGTCCTCCGTGACTCATCCAGGCTGCTGTGAGTCAGCGGAGGACTCACCTGATTCTGGACGGCTTCTGTCAGACTGCGTCCACAGATCTACAGGAGGAGAGTCCCAATCCTGACCGTCAGCACGGATGTAAAAATGCAATCCCTTTATATTCCACACATTACCCTTCAGCACGGAGGTTATTTATGTCAGCATCGGTGTGTTTGTTGGTTTAACAAAAGAACTGCACATGAAACCTGAAAACAAAACCCAGTTTCTGCAATTGTGTATCATAATTCCAAAATAATTTTGACAGAAAACAGCTGGGCCGTGGGATGTAACTCTCTCAGTGTGACGTCAGGTCACGCAGCTCATGATGTTATATAACACCAAAGTTAATATCCGCTGAGCTTCTGTAGCATTTAGGACCTCAGGGTTGATTTGGCGGCTTCATTCATGGAACCAGATCGCCACCAAGCTTGATGTTCCTTTAATATGATCATTTCAGAGGCCAAGACAAATAAGCATAGACGACCCAACTGCTACTCAATGATGTATCATGAGGGTGATTTTGTAAGTAGTGCAAGAATAATAAGGCTATACTGCTAGCCAAAAACTAATAACAAGAGCAAGGGGCGACCCCAAAGGAGCTCAGGGTATTCTAGCAAACAACCGCAAAGAGGAGGACTCTCAAAACAACACAGGGTCAAATCTGAAGAGTAAAGCAGGGTATTCTTTATCTGTAGCCAGGGTACAGCTAACAGAGGTGGCCTCCACATTGTAGCGTGTATCCCACAAAGCAGCAATTGCAGCTTTAACTCAAGGCTTCGGCTGTTAAATGGACAGCAGCACTGCAGGGAACAGGGCACAGAACGAGTTAGGGAACATTATTTACGTGGCTGAAGCGGCACAAAGACCGGCTTTGTGCAACAATGGCAAAGCACGGCAGCGCACGCTGCAGCGAGTCCCTGCTCACAGAACAGTTAAACCACTGTGGCTGTTAGACGTCCCTATAATGAGAGGTTACCTGAAGGCAGTTTAGTGAAGTGACTGTAGGAAGTGTGCACGGCTATGCTGAAAACAGCATATCCTGCTCACCGATTCATAATCTGCCCCTGGGGACGTGCGACAACTGGCACAACACACTCCTTGACTTGAATGAGGCTGAAAACAGTCCGCTTCACTGTACACTGCAACGCACATTTGAAAAACACGTCACACTACATTCTCTCACTCTCACACGCACGCACGCACCCAGGCGCGCAGGCGGTGTTTATGCTCAAGCACTCACACTTATTGCCGCATACACGCGAGCAAAAATTAGAGTAACAACAAAATATCAGATTAGATCAGGAAGTTTTGAGACAGGAAGATGTTCTCAGGTTTCTGCCTGATGGCCATCAGTGAGCAAGAGACAAAGATGACTCTTGAGATCATTATTGTTTGGGGAATTCTCTCTGGGAAGTTCATTTTCAGCTGGAAAACTCTCCCAGAGTAGGATTCCCCGCTGCCCACAGAGGCGTGTTGACAGAACCAAAATGGCCCGGCCTCAGACTGCAGAGATTGATGTTTGGAATTGTGTCAAGTTACTATTTGATTCTTGGCATGAGCGTGAAAGAGGTGATGAGTGACGCACCTGCGAACAGCGAGGGCCTTGTTTGCTAGCAGCGGCGGCGGAGAATGGACGTTGCGAGCCCTTTCGCAACCATCATCGGGTTTCGGTGAACAGTGGCAATTTCACTTTTTACATAATATTTCTGTGTTGACTGAATCCACGTGAAACGGCCCTAAACATCGTGTTCTGTGGCGGCAACAGCCATAAACAGTCAGCACGCAGCGTAATTGAATAATCAAACTATTAACAGCTCGGCAGCAACAACCTCAACCAGGTTTAAGTGTCTGTAGAACTGGCTTTTTCAGTGTTCAGAACACAGTCTTTGTAATGCTGACGGTCCCCAGGAAGAGGAAAGAATCTTAAGCTTTACCTTGAACCATTTTACTTTTAGCTACATTATAAATCCGACCTGGATGAATGAGAATGTTCACAAACTTTAGCTGAATTATCACTCAGGGAGAGTGGAGCACCACACCTTAACATTTAAGTATACTGTATTTTATGTATATGTTATATACATATATATAAAACTTCCACAATCAGCACTGGTCACTTTGGTGTGATGGCCGCATGGACTCTTTCGTCCAACTCAGGATTCCCAGGGAGTGAGCTCAAACCTATTTTCCATTGAGCTCACAGTTAGCATCATGGAAAATTGGTTGACATCCTTTCACAAGGCGAGTGCCACATGTGTGCTGCTCTGCATGCAGGACACCCGACAGGACGTGTCCACAATCCAGTCAGTGTGCAGCTGTTTACAGAATCCAGTCATTGTTGGTGGCCCACTTTGGTAAACACGTCTGCAGAGCACATGTCGAGGGACACGGGAACCGACTTTAAGCCTTTCATCTGCCTTGATTGAAGCACCGCGTGCTACTTCTTTCAACTTTCCAAAGCTTTCCTCCTCTCGTGGCAGTTTCCGCTCTCATGGCGTTAGCTTTTGGGGAAAGAGATCTCAACAACCAGCTGTATATTTGAACTTGGCAGCAGCTAAGCTACCAGAATAATCCTAATATTAGCATCAACACACCGAGGAACCCCCATACATTGCCGTAGTTATTTTGAGAACTGTGTAAACACATTGAACAGTGTTAGATTTACTGCAACTGCATAACTCTTCTTTAGCAGTTTATAACGCGTTGATTTATTTATAGTCCTTATGAGACGCAAATACGGCACCAAATACGAGTCGGTAATTAAAATGTACAGAGTCCTGAATAGATTTCCTTGCTAATTTGGCTGGTTTTCCATGGGGCCAGTTTGTGTGTTAGCAATCAGGGCAGAGATAGCGCTGTTATCAACGTTCTCAGTTATCTGAACAGAAGAACTGTACTAGAATAGTGTGTAATATAAAGATAAATCATATAGTGACGAGTAACTGATATGGGTTTTTGTCTTTTGGTACGTTTGTTTTGCAGACTGAACTTCCACAAGTCTCCTCTCCTCTCCCGATACGATGAGGATAGAAGTGACGTAAAAATGATGCGGAACCTCTGAAGTGCAGTTGTGCCCTGCTGGAGGAGCACTGTGGATCCCTCCCAGTGGAACAGCACAGACCACAGGAAATGGCACTATGAAGGTCAGCGCTGTCGTGCTCCATGAAGGAAACCAAATTCCTCAGTTCTGAGAAAGCAGATGAGCTGCGTCTGCTATGACAAAATATTATTCTGACCTGACTTGGTTTATGACAATACATGCCAGAGCCTGTAGAAATACCTTTGATCTGTGTTTTGGAGAGATTTTCCAACACTTTCCAGAAGTCTGTTGCAAGTGATCCACAGCAAAGGTGGAGTCACTGAAACAGATCTGAACCTTCTCGGAGGTAAGAAGAACTGCTGAAAAGCTGTAATTTAATGTACAAAAGCAGATCAGGATAACGTGTGAAACCCTCAAAGCCAACTTGTTTTCACCCTTTGCCCCACATGCAGTCCTCTTCTGCTGCCCAGGTCTTCATTTTTCAGTAGAGACCCCCGGACGTGCAGATTTGAGACCTTTTATCATAATTGGAAGCCTTTTCTACATCAAACTGGTGGCTGACCATCTCCTCTCCTGGGGCCCTTGATCCTGCGTGTCACCTCCCTCGCACCGATTACCATTAGCCCACATTCAGCAGCTTTCAGGCCAATATTGAATTGATTGGTTAGTGCAAACCGTCAGTGACTTGTGAGCACACACAGTTTCCAACTGCATAGCGACCAGCTTCCACCAGCACGAAGACGCTGAAATGGTTTAACAGTGGTAAATGGTTTAACCATTTAGTTTAACAGAAGGAGCTGTTTCAGTTATTTCACATATATAGCCACTCCATTTGCTATACGCTAACAGGGCCATAATCTTTTCTTTTTTAAAGTGCTTTATTAACAACAATATACAGAACATTGTTCAGTCCTGTGACAGAAGCACGACTAGCTTCCAATTATGGGGGGGAAACGCGGCTCTGCCGGCTCTAGTTGACGCAGGCGCCGCTGACAGTAGCTCATTAGCCGCCTTCCAACTTCACACTAAACTTTCGAATGCTCATCACCTTCTTCCTTTGTGGCGGTAAATCCAAAACTAACGACCGGGAAGTGATGTACCTAGCCCGTTCCACCGCTAACCGTCTCTGCCGTTGGGAGAAGGATGTTCCGCCGATGTCGACCTTGCTGCGGCTCCTCCTCGAGTCCCGGCGCTCCCCTCCGCTATCATACCAAGCCCTCTAGATACCAAGAGGGCCGCCCATTCATCACCCAGAGTACACACTGAAAAAGTTTTTGGACGTAAGGGTTACTTCCTGGTTATGCGGCCCACTATGTGCAGTAGCGTCAACTAGATTGGATGCGCATCAACGAGGGAACGCTATACGTCCATAGATTGTGCAAAAGCTCAACCAGTTCTGGAGCACGCTGACCTTAGATCTTCAAAGTACAAAAGTTAGGGGGCCTTTAATAACCAAGCTACTACCGCCCTTGTTTAACCGCTATTTAAAACTGTATCTTAACCTTATAGCCATATACCTACAACTAAAATACATGTACTCACCTGTGTGAATAACTTAGATAATCTTGAGCCGTTTCCTGCCCAATCTCAACTGATCAAGAAACATATAAAACCCATTCGAGTTGTTGATCCTTCCTCATCCCGGATCCCATCAGCCACATCCATCCAATCCTTCCTGTCAGCACCTTGATTCTCTAACCAGAATCAAAGTCCATAATCTACGGCCTCATCCAGAAAACCTCAAGTCTTCTTCTCAAATATGGACAAAACCAATAGTATTAGCAGATTCATGGGTCTTCATGACTACATTTACACATGCAACAAGTCCCCAATAAATGTGAGGCAAACCCACAAAATCAGAGAATCTTGAGTACAAAAGAGCACATCTTTGTGTCACATATGAAGTTACTGTATTTCTTTAATTTCCCTCCTTCCATCCTCCATCTTAAAGCGTGCTCGCTCTTGAGAATCAATCGAAAGTGCAACATTCGTAATCGTACGGAGCCCCGACATCAGTCAGAACTCTGGGTTGTGTGTTTCTCCTCCAGATGAGCGGCGTGTAAAGGCTTTGATGACGATATGACACAAGAAACAAAAGAGCACATGTTCTACTGTTGACTCGCTCTCTACTTCCTGTTCAAAAGTTGGTGGTTACAGGCATTTAGATATAGGAAATTATGTCAGATCCGCCCATTTATGGGAAAAAGTACAGATTCTTTGTTTTAACATCTTCACACAGCAGTTAGCAGAACCGAACTCCACTGAAGGTAATCCAGGGTTAATAGATACCACCACCTCTACTCTGTGGTTTACCCCTAAATAAAAAACCTGCGTAAAACATTACGAAATCATGCTTTTATACTATGTACAAGTTCTCCTTCAACAAAGAGCTTTCTGTGTCGCTTGGTTTCTTCATTAGTATTATTTTGGAAAAAACTAGTGGAGCCATTTGAGGGAGACTCAATGAAAATACTGGGAACAAGGAAGGGAACAACCCATTAAATCTTGTCGTTGATCCAGGATTTTCATTTAAGCAGACTGCAGTTGTAAATGCTCCCAGTTAGGAAAGGAAGCTTAAAAGCTGGGCTGTAAGTGAAAGGCTGTATTGTCAGACAGCTACCAGAACACACCAAGATCAGCTGAAAACGGACTCCCTTGTCGCAATACTCCGTTTAGGTTAAATGAAGATGGAAAACTCCCACACGCTCCCAGTTTAACTGGTGTAGCAGGAGGGGACGAGGTGGTGCTATTTTTGACACAAGGTCGCATGCACTGCATTGAGATGTTAGGAGGAGGAAGTCGGGCCCTTGGCAACACACGGAGTTACAACAGCTGGAAGGCCATCAAAGGCTGAGGCTTATCCCCTGGACAACGGCCATGCCAGAATCCCAGGGTGTCCTTCATTTCCTGTTTCTGTGTACAATCTGTGCCGCAAACAAAGGGGACGGGTAGCAGCGGAGGAAATCAAACAGGAGGTTCCAACCTCAGCTGTCAGGAGATAACATCCCAGCGTCTCGCAGGACTTACGTCCGACTGACTCACAGGTGTTCAGCGGCTCGTGGGGCCCTCTACAGAAGTTTTTAAAACTCTGACAGGGTTTTAAAAACACCAAAAAAGACAGACGAAGCCCTCATCGGCGGTCCTGATACCACCACCCGCACCATTAACCTTGCACTGATACGTGTGGCGTCCCTGATACCGATACAGTCCAGCAACATTATGGGCTCCAATGCTTTATCATCTCAACAGTCTGCCTATAATTCTGAGGACCTCTGCGTTTACAGGAAGTGGACATTCTGATCCCGTCCAACTCAATCATCAAACCTGTCCCTTTGGGCTCAGTGCTGTCACAGCTGGGGAGGACAGGAGCCACTCAGTTTAATTTGCTGTTGACACAACCCCCCCTTGCTTTAAAACACTAACATTTTGTCTGACGTTCATCATATGACGTCACGTGTAAAAGTCATCCTTGCCGGCCACCCGTTGGTTGAAAACCTGCTGCCTGTCAGACAAGCTGGTCTCACACGTGCGGGTTTGTGTTGCAGTTATCACGAACAACACACCACATCTCCTTTCATACACACGGATGTGCTTCCGTGCAGGGGGTGGCATCAATATTTAACTACAATGCATTCATGCCCGGCCGCTCGGGCTCAAATAGATCTGCACCGTCATCTAGACTGCCGCGCTGCCGGGAGCTGAAACATGCGTAGGGTTTAAACACCGCCCTGTTGGTGAGCATGTTCTTCGCATGTCGATAACGCTCACCACCACCGACGTGGAGAATGCAGGAAAACGCAGCAGATCCGTGCCGGCTGCGCTGCCCTGAATGTCTCATCGATCGGGGTAAAACAGCCCACGGGCAGCAGTCGATCAGTGCAGCGGAATTTCCGTTCCACAATCTGATCTGGGAGCACAGCACAAGGAGCTCTTCTCTGTTGGACCTGACATGGGGAAGGTCACCATGACCTTGGGGGGGGGGGGGGGGGGGGTCTTTATTATAAGCCAGAAGTTAATTAAAGTGTGGTGCTGCAGATCTGCTACCAGACATAATTTTGTGGTGATGATGGTCTCCAGGCCAACGACTGGTCCTGTAATAAAAGAGAGGACGCTAGAAAGCACAACGGCTGCTCTCTTTTAACAAAATTATCCCCAATAATATGAAGCCACCTTTCATCACCTCTGATGTCTCGATATGGGGCCACGTTTACAGAAATGTGTGTGTGGGGGGGGGGCATTTTTCATTTTCTGCTCATGTGGAATAATAAAAGCTTTCAGGGTCCAGCAGCAGCAAATACCTCAGTTTTAAAAGGACAGTTTAATGTTTTATACAATATAATTGGTTCCAGCTACAGGGTCAATGTGGAGGTTACGCAACACTGTGGGCGTTTCAATTACCCTGATTCCAGTGACGTGCCTCATCCAATGAGCAAGGCATCATTTCCTTTGCATTCACTTTAGCCGGAATGATTATTTTGAAGGGTGGATCCACTCTCTTCCTCATTCCTCTCAGCACCATCTCTTAACCAGCCCGACAGACGTGATGACTCCTGATAAATCTGGTTGAATGAGTCGTAGGATTCCCACAAAAACGTTAACAATCCACATGGTTCTTCAGCACAGTGAGCTATAGGTTATTAGGAGTCAGTGGAACTGGGAATAAATCATTTAGTAGGTTCATGTTCCTTTAAAGAGTGGGAACAATTCCTTCTATTTGTTTTGCTATTAGCCGCATTAGCTGTTTGCTCTCTTGGTCAAACACTCGAACAGCCTTATGGGTTCGCTGGTTACTTCATTTAGGTTAACAACAAACGAACACATGCAGACAAGAATTAATGTTTGGGAAGAATAATGACACACTAGTTGGCTTTGGAGTTTAGCAACTTTTGACAACACTAATGACCCCGACCAGCCAAGGGAAAATGTAACCTTTTATATACACACACAAGGTCAGCGCTGGAAGACGGTACTGTTGGTTTTGTAGACAGAACCGGAATATTAACACATGATGTCTGTTACAAACCTGGGGATCATTTTCATGCTCAATTATTTTAACACCTTGTCATTCAAACTCGGGTAAATAAAAGAAAACGAGATAAACCTGAATTCAGGTCAGCATCGGTATTAGAACCAAATGAGGCTCTAATAAACGTTGGTTCTATGGATGAACCATCACAGGCTGGACTGTTAAACCACCAAATGTGCTGGAGAAGATTTAACCCTGAAGTATATGTACATCACGTGAAAAGACATTAATAAAGCTTTAAAGGGTCTCTTGCCCACCTGGTCCAGAATGTGAGGGGACAACACATGTCCCTCCACCAGCACATGTGCACACCGACTCGATCAACATGCTGGAGCCTTCCACCCCCCCACCCCCCCAGAGCTCACACGTGAGGAACCCCTGCTGTTCTGCAGTGTTCTAAACGGTGATTTACGGTAGCCCTGCTCTCAGACATGTGTGGCGCCTACCTTGTCCAGCTCGTCGTGCAGCTCGGAAAGGGTGGGTCTGATCAGCTTCTCCCCCAGCGGTGCTGCTGTCTGGCGGTAGAAGTCGATGTTGGGCACCGCATCGATCGTGTTGTGGCCAAAAGTCCTCAGGTAGTAGGTGTTGGTGTGGGTGTCATAGTGGTAGTGATGCTGGCCTCCGGTGGAAGAATGAAGGCTAGTTTCGCTCATCACCGTGTCCCCGTTCTGGATCCCCTCAGCCGGCGGTGCCTCTGGGGAGGCCGCGGACCCCGCTCCACGGGGATCCGCGAAGTTTACCACCCGGAATCGGCCCTTCGCTTCTTCGCCATCGGGAGCGCTTGATTTGTCGCTGGATGGGACAGTCGTGGAGACGTCGGAACTCGGAGACTTGTCTTCCGCGGCGCCGGCTGACTCCGCCACAAGATCCACCTGGAATCGACTCTGGCTCGGCGTTGGACCCGGCGGCCTCAGCCCCGTATCCGCCGTTAGAAAATCATTCTCCGCCGTGGCGTCCTCCGGTGGAGCGGAAGGCGCTGAGGATGGCGATGACATGGCACAGAAATACAAGTGAGCGGATAGCTGGAGGGGGTCAAAGCCACTCTGGAGCGACGCGGTGCCCGGGAGCGAGAGTCCTGTGACCGAAGCACGACTAGCTTCCAATTATGGGGGGAAACGCGGCTCTGCCGGCTCTAGTTGACGCAGGCGCCGCTGACAGTAGCTCGTTAGCCGCCTTCCAACTTCACACTCTAAACTTTCGAACGCTCGTCTCCTTCTTCCTTCGCGGCGGTAAATCCAAAACTAACGACTGGGAAGTGATGTACCTAGCCCGTTCCACCGCTAACCGTCTCTGCCGTTGGGAGAAGGATGTTCCGCCGATGTCGACCTTGCTGCGGCTCCTCCTCGAGTCCCGGCGCTCCCCTCCGCTATTATACACACACTGCAGTCGGCATCACCGAAGGGTGGGCTCCATCTGCCGGAGCGATGTCTCGCGAGATGTCATCGACCCGGTCTGCTTGTACGCTGTGCAAAGTATCGCGAGAGTACATCACAACCCAAGCAAGAGATGTGACGTCAGGTTTCAAAAGAAGGAGGAAGGGGAGGGGCGGCGGGGTGAAACCAGGCACTATGTGCGCGTGTGTATGTGTGTGTGTGTGTGTGTGCGTGTGCGGCATGCCTCTATGGGGACCCTCTATGGCATGAACAGTGACCTTGTCCAAACCTCAGCAACATGAAGTCAAATGTCATTGTGCAACCTGGTGAGGTTCTAATTGATGCGGCATCTTGAGTCTGTGTTTGGGTTTTGAGTGAGGTTAGGATAAACAGAGGTCAGCGGGATGACCTCAGGATCTTTCCAGATCTCCTTGTTTCCGTGGTAGCTTTTCAGAGGTGACAGGCTGCACCAGCCTTTAGACTGATGATTATATTTGTTATAAAGAAGCCTCATATCTTCCCAAAAACTAAGACATTAGTGTTGTTATAAAGTTTCAGATGTTAATAATGTCACTGAAAACACATCCCTTTATAACACTTCACTGATTTATCTGATTTGTCCTTGATAATGGTTGCCTTGAAAAAATGGTAAAAGACTTTTGTATTACTTGTAACTTCCATTATTTAACTTAGCACCGACAAAAGACTTATAATCAGACTACTTGGTATATGGGAAATATCAATTTCCTGCATCTTTTTTTTTTTTTAAAATCTTGGCTCTTCTCCAGTGTTATGGACGTGCAGCAGAGACAGTTTATGAAAAACAGCAGCTGCAACTGAATCTGCAAATATTTGAGAGGTTTCCTGTCTAGACCAGTCTAAGTGGACATGATATGGAATTACTGAAAAGTTCATTTGTAGTCCTGGTCGGCTGAATCTGTAGCTGGATCGGAGCAGATGGATGGAGGGATGGACAGAGAGATGGACTGAGAGTGGTCAGAGAAATGGATGGAGAGAACAGTCTGCGTTTCCAACAGAGTAACCACACAGAGTGCTTGAAGAACCGTCCAGCTTATTGAAATATACAGAAGGTGATGGATGGATGGATGGATGGATGGATGGATGGATGGATGGATGGATGGACGGACGGACAGGCGGCTCAGGGTCATGACTGGGGAAACGTGACCCAATTGTGTCCCAAACCCCTTCACATTAGGAACATAGAGGTCGGCCCTTTAGAACGCCCCCTCCTGATATTGGCCATCACTATCCACGAATCAATGTTCTGTCGTCCTCATTACATTACAAACCCATTTCCGGGGTCACGACTGCAGAGGTGAAATGTGATATTTGTTTACTAAAAAACTACCGAACACGTGACCAGTGATGAATCTGTCTGGATAATGGACCAAGGTTCACACGCAGTCTGAGGCTAATTGCTTTTAGCACTGATGGGTTCTGATGTAATTTGATGTTACTGCGAACGTGAGAAGCATTAAGTCATTAATTGAGCAGAGAAAATCATAAGAAAACAGCTGTTTTTACTGCCCATAACACCCCCTGAGGCAGTGGTTCTGTTTGGCTCAGTTTGGTCCAGTACCTGCGAGCGTGTAGGCATCAGTCAGCGGTTTCTATAGATGTTATATATGTATCTATTAAGTGTAACTACGAGGCTCTGTGAAGCTGAATTTCTAGATGCAGCAGGTCGTCCACAGTCAGGACAGTCTGGTTTCTAGAGGCTCTTAGAGCATAAAAAGAGGGTCAATAATGAGTTTATCGACATATCAACTCTGCCTCTGTGGTATTTTCAAGCCCTGCCCATGTAACACCCCCATAGCATAAAAAAAATCATTCTTTACAGTGTAAACGGCACTAAAACAGGGTTATTTGTTTAGTGACAAACGCTGGACATCGGGCAGAGCAGCTATGCTTTCAGCCTCCTCCGGAGGGGGTGGGGAGGAGGGTGGGGAAGGTGTCACCAGCAGCACAGATTCATGAATAATGGTGCTACTTTACCCCCACCACAGACATCGGATCACAGGAGGGTGTGGACACACAGAAAGGAGCCTTTCGCCGAAACTGAGCTGCTGTGATGAGCGTTGCTGCCCAGCGACACATTAGCACAAGAATGAAACAAGTGAAACTCTCCAGGTTCACGTGTTGGATTCATGTCACACTTCTGCCTCAGCAGATTCTCTCTGCCACAGGAAGTTCTGGCAGGAGCAGAATTTTTGATGCTAATTCAACACCAACCACTAAAGAGCTGCAGACGCCGTCGGCAGGTGGTGCAGAGCATCCCCGTGTGAGGCTTCCCCGTATTCTTTGCTGCAGCGTGGAAGGTCAGGCTCCCTGCAGAGCTCCTGCTGCTCATTAGCCGAAGGGAACGTTAATCCCGTTAATGCTGCTCGGTCCAGCGGGAGGTCGTTACAGGGACCTGCTCAGTGCTGCGCTCCTATTACTGCACAGCCTCACCCCACTGGATGCAGCGCTGCTGTCTCACAACATTTACCCCTATCTAAAACCCCCAAAGATCTTCATTTATTTGACGCTTCAGCACAGCAGCTCAGAGCTACTCGCAAAGATGGGAGGGGCACAGCCTCCAAAGAGATGTTTATATCACAACTTATATTTAACGCGCTTAATGCAAACAGTTGGATCACATTACTGATTAGATCACCATTTGTTTTTGGGTTCACCACAAGGACTCTAGTCCATCTTGACCCCCCAGGGATGTGTGTTCCCAAGTATGCGTGTGAACACAATAGAGTGGCTCACTCGCCATCGCACCACCGTAGTGGTGTTGGAGCTGACCGGTGGAGACTTCATTATTCTGAAACTACCCATGTCCAAAGTCCTGCACTCCTTCTAAACACAAGGTCAAAGAAAGAAGCTGCAGAACCAACTCTAATGTCCTGCTGCCCTCTTATTAAACCCACGATCACTAGCTGGTCACAGGCTGTTGGGCCACTTCAACCACGTCAGGCTCAGCTGTCCATTAAAGCCTTTCAGGGTTGGGCTCAGAATCCAGCAGCTGTTTGTCCACACCGGAAGCAGCCAGCCGGGGGGCCGGGGCACGTTTATTCCCTCTGCCTTTGGAACGCAGGAGGAGGAGCTGCTGCCTGTCTGCTGCCAGTGGGAGCCGATTCCTCACTGGAGGAAGATGATGGGTTAATGGTGATGGCAGGAATAATGACGCCTGTCTCCGTTTCTGCCGCACTAATTCTATGTTTTTATTGCGCAGAAAAGTGTTACGGCTGTACGATGACCTGTTTACTGTCTCAAATGCACAGACAGACAACAGGAAATGATGTAAGAGGTAAACAATCCAGTTATGTACCATCACCGTGATGTTGTAGTTGGCATCCTGGTGACCACCTCTGTTAGGTTTCATTACCAAAGTCGTCATTTGTTACTTCAGCTCCAAACAATCCAAACCACCTCCGATGGTGTCTGACATCATCTTCTGGAGGAAGGAGACAGACGTCCTCAACACACTTGGGGACTTCCTTTTGAAGCTATTACTCAGTAATTAATGAAGCAATGCTAATACTCCTAATGAAACCACTGGGATCAAAGATTAGGAGTCTCGAGCTCGACATGTGCACGTGTCCTGGAGCATATTTAAGTGTCTGCATGGCAATAATGAGAGAATCTCTCCTTAACATCACTTTGCTCTCAGTCTTCTCAGTTTACTGTAAGACGAGACTTGTGCCTCAGGTTTGACCTTCTGAGTTATTCCTGTCCACCCCCCCCAAACCACCACCACCACCCTCAAGCCTTCTCTAGGTCTCTACCTGTCAGAAGGTGCTGCAGCTGAGCTTTACAGCCACATGGCATCTCAGGCTAAATTACAACATATGTTGGGAATGTTGCTGAACACGGAGTACCTTATCTCCACTGCTGTGACCTTCGGCACAATAAACCTCATTAAGGCTCCGTCACCAATTACTTCCACACGGGAGGAGAAACTAATGGTATTACAATCTGAGGCTAATGGGAACCACTAACGGATGCCGTGTGAGACAGCCAACAGGTAACTGGTCCAAGCTCTCCTCATGTTCTGGTACATTTGAGACTCTCATGACCTCTCACTGTTCCCCATCCTTTATCATTTGATACAACAAAGATATAAGGATGAATTTCAGGGACAAACTTTGATGGATTCCTGTCCTTAAGATAACAAAAGTTGTTTTTCATTCCACAGCTCCTCAAATCTAACAACCCTCAAGATAAACTTCGAGGTCCATCTGACACGTTCAGCGTGTTTGTGGTCTAATCAGACACTGCGTATTTACCTGAAGGTCGGGGGTCGATGCACCTCTCTGCTGTGTGGTTGATGTGTCCTCAGGCTTTGGTGTGTTTTGGCCTTTGCTGCAGCCTTTCAGTTAACAAGGCGCTGCGACTTCGAGGCTTCTGCTTCCAGCATCTAAATGCAGCTCGTTCTCAGGCCACCGGGAGATGAGCGCACACACATGTGGAATGTGTCAGAAGATGGAGAGAATTTAATTCACTGGATGGACCAATGGAAGATTCGGAGCTACTCACAGCCTGGGAGTCCTTAAAGGGTGTTCCTGTCTTTTCATGTGTCTTTAAGTGAGAACAACCTTCCCTCGATCCACTATAGACCGATAGAGCACAGTTTGGGGGAAGAGCTGCATCAGTGGGTGTGGGTCTGAAACATTCCCCAGCTCTACAGAGGCTCTGTGAAGCTCCGCCAGATCTTTGGGGTCTCTGTTAGCTCTCTGGCCAAGACTCTTCTCCCCCAACTGTTCAGATTGTTCATCTGTCCAGCTGTGGGATGGGTCCTGGTGGACCCAGACCTCTTCCATATGATCATGATGGAGACCTCTGAGCTCTCAGAAACAAATGAAGCAGACCTTTTTTCCAGCCTTGTTCAGATACAGTATCTGTGTCTTCAGGCAGGTCTTTTGATGATCTGTCAGGCATGATTTGGACAGGTGTGCACCTTCAAAATCAGGTCCAATCCAGTTCCTTCAACACAGATGGACTCTGATGAAGATCTAGAACCATCTCAGAGCTGAACACAACTGATTCTACCTATCTAAAGATATCCATCCATCCATCCATCATCCATCCATCCATCCATCATCCATCCATCCATCCATCCATCCATCCATCCATCCATCCATCCATCCATCCATCCATCCACCAGGATCATGGTTGGGGGGCTGGCTACCCTCAGGTGAGAGGGGTTAGAGAAGACAACAACGTTACATAAAACATTTAGCTACAACAGGCACAAGCTACATTGGAAAAGTGCTTCTTGAAACTAGAAATATCGAGGAATTATTCTGAGATGAAGATGTGAAGATGAGTAAGTCAGAACCTTTAGTGTAAATGTCATTGCTGTCAACAACAGCCATTAGTTTTTGCTTCATAACTTCAGAAAACACCAAACAAGCGGGTTGCCATCACAAACTTCATGCAGGTGGAAATATTTTTAAGCATCCTTCGAGGTTGAGTGCATGTGATCTGTCAGGATGAATAAAAGGGTTCTAATGGGATTAAGGAGAGCGTCGTGGGAAGGAACCACTTTTACCGTGTGTGTGTGTGTGTGTGTGTGTGTGTGTGTGTGTGTGCGTGTTGGGGGGGTGTCTTGGTCCTCGCGTGTCATTCTGACCTCTCACAACTCTGTTAGACTATTAACACACAGCTGACTGAAGGAGCCGACATGTCATTAAAGCAGAAGAAACAAAGTTCAAAGTGAGCTATTAAAAAAGGAGCAAATGTTCTATTTTTATTTATTTTATGGATGATTTGATAAAAACACTTCTGATGTCCTGCGTCTCTCTCTCCAGTCTTATCAAAGTTCTCCTCAGGTTCCTCAGGGCTGAGTCTTTCCTTCCACCCATCTTTTTTTTTTACTAAAGCCAGGAATTCTTTTAAATCTTGTTCCTGAGGTATCTCAGGTGTGTTTCAGAGGGCAACAGAGGAGAGAAATGTGCTGTAAAGGTCACATCAAAGCAATGTGATCCTGCCCAATAACTCACTGCTGCATCTCTGATCGGGGCTCAGACAGAAATTCACATTTCTCATAAAAGAGTTCTTGTTAGAAGCCTCAGACGGCGCAGTGACTGAACAACAACTAAACATTCTTGTTTTCCTTTATGTGGCTTTTGGATTCTTTTTATTTCTCATTTAACTGGATGAAAGCTTGATGAACTTTATTAAAGAGACAAATGATCTGCAGCTTGGCTGAAACCTGGTAAGGTTGCTTTTACTCATCTGTGACTGTTAGATTTAGAGAATAAAGAAAATGAAGGATTTAGTTGTTTGAGTGAGGAAATAACTTTTATGATCAGAGATGATGACTTTTGCTTCCTCGTAAGCGTGGAACCTCCTGTGAGGGTCTCACGTGCACTGTGGAATAGCTGTGGAATAGCTGTATTTTCCATGATGTTTGAGAGCAGCCAGAGGAAACTGGACCCAGATGGAGCAGAACCAGCTTCACTGGGGAGTGAACCGATGACCTTCTGTTTGTGAGTGCTGACCGCTGTACTGCCCACATGGTCACCAAAGCTTCACAGGTTTCAGCTGGATCTTTCCAAGGCTGACAAACTTTTCAGATTTCTAATAAAACTAGTTTGATTTGTGGTATCAGAATAGAAGACATTCTACAAATTAACTGGGGGAGGGTCGACTGCTGGATCATCTCCCAGGTTCCCAACCAATTACACGCAGAGCTGTCAATTATGTAAATCATGGAAATTTGCTATGATTGCAGTGGTCATCCTTGTTTAATGTGCACCTATGGAAATGGACCCGTCCCAACATTTCCAGTCACCCTCACTGGTTTTTACATTCGTTACAACGTTCCTTCATGGACCTTTCTTGACATTTGAATGTGGGTAGAGCAACATCAATATTGACATCCATAATGTTTACAGTGATCCAAAGTTCAGCCGCTGATGTCAAGCGATGCTGCATGCTGGAGGCATAAATGCTGGCTGGGCTACAGCTGACGACAAACAGCAGAGTGTATCTGAAAACTTTCCACTCTGCCCTCACTGGAGGGGTGCATTCAGGTGTACCGCTGATCATTGGTACTGTTGTGGTACAGCATTTCAGTTTAAGCTCGTTGTTTTAGGAAATTCCAATTCGTTGAGAGGAAAAACAAAACAAAAACCTTTGCGTTAAAATTTAATTTTAAGGCGATAATGATACAATTAAACGCATATTTACGTCATAGCGCCCAACAAATCGTTAAAAGATTTTCCTTAATAATAATGTGTATTTTTTAATATTATTCATGTGAGACTAAACTGCATATAAAAATGAATAGTTGGAATTATAGAACCTAATAATTCATACTTGTATTTAGTGTTTCACTAAATGAGACGGGCTCCGTCACCATTCTGAGGACTTGGGCGCCCTCTTCTGGTTACCATCAACATGACAACTTGACAGGAGGGCTTTTGTTTTTATTTTTCCTCTACAAACGAAACAGATTAACCTTCCTCAGGAGGAAAATCAACAGCTCATCCAGGATGAGGTCACCTGGTCCTCAGGTGACCTCATCAGAACAATAAGGCAGCATTGCTGATGCTTCTCTCATAGTAATTTATGTGACATCATTAATCCTTAACTTCAATAATTGGAACAATTATCCAAAAACTCCTCTTCCAGACTTCAATCTTGGGATCAGTAAGAAAACAAAGACATTGCTGAAGTTGTTGAATTTGGGTTCCTATTCCCAATAACAAGAACTCCTTCAGCACCATTCAGCACAAAGGCGTACCTGAGACTTAAGATGAGCTTATAGCTGCTGTAGACGTTGAGCAAAGGTCTACAAAACTCTTCAGTCACATGATACAAACCAATCACATTTACAGAAATGGCTTCAGAGGAGCTCGTTACGAGTCTGAGGTTTAGACATACATCTGTATGTTTATCCATGAGTATAACATGTAACATGTCTTAGTGAGCAAACAGTGTTTACTCAAGTGCGGCTAATAATAAAAGTAAATAAAATGTAATTTCTGATAATATATTACTTAAAACATTTCCACACTGGAGCTTCAATGGTAAATCTGATGAATATTTCAGATCCTCTATGAAAACCAGATTTGAAATCATCAAAAATTGAACACAATCATGATCTAAGTAAACAGAAGCATTTCACCCCACCGTCAGTTGCCCATCAAACATAAAATCCTCAAAACTGCTTCAGTTCCTGTGCTGGACTCTAGAGCCTGTGTTCTCCTGACAGGATGTTCTGGTAGACACTGTCTGTCAGAGGAACGTAGTTCTGCTGCTGGGAGTCCAAAACATAGAGGGGGTCCAGGACCCTGGAGGGGTTGAATCCACTCTGCACCAGCTGGAACTTCTGCTGCTTGAAGGTGCTGGTCATCTCCATCTCCTCCTGCAGGGGCAACACACAGCGCTGATCTCCATGTTCCACATTATTGGGACCAAACAGAAAAGTGAGGGAGCGCCACGTGTGCAGTCACCTGGAGTCTGATGAAGAGCGGCCGTGCGTAGGCAGGGAGGTCTCTCATGGCATGTTCAAAGAGCTTCTTCCCATCAAAGGTGGCCCCAGGTCTGGTGATCACGGCCGCCATCCCAGCTCTGCCCTCCTGCCCTGCACACAGGCTTCAGTTCAGCCTTCGCTGTCCTCGACGTGCACATAACGTGCGTGCCACTCATACCTGGTACTTCCACTCCATACACATTCACCTCCTGGATGAAGTCCACCAGTCCCAGAGATTCGGCCACCTCTGTTGTCGCCACATTTTCGCCCTTCCACCTGGAACGGAACGGTGACATGTGGGGTCATTTTTAGGGTGGGCGGCTCAGACCCGTCCCAGGGACGGAGGTTTCTGGACCGCACCTGTAGGTGTCTCCCACTCTGTCTCTGAAACAAATGAAGCCATGCTGGTCCTCAACCATCAGGTCGCCCGTGTTGAAGTACACGTCTCCCTTGGCAAACACGTCTCTCATCAGCTTCTTCTCGGTCAGACTTTTGCTGCCAGCGTAGCCAAAAAAAGGGCTGATGGAGCTGACCTTGGACAGCAGGAGGCCCGTCTCACCTGAGGACAAGTGCCCACTTAATGTTTGTCAGAAGAAAATACAATAACTCTGCTGGAGGTGCTCTCCTACCTTTATCCACCCTCTGACAAAAGCCACGCTGATCCTTGGCCGGCTGGTCCTTCATCATGTCGTACTTGACCAGATCGTATTTAAAGAGAAGCTGCAAGACACAAATACCACAACTGTGGTCACTACGTCCCACCGCCGCTTCACCTGTGCGCCAGTCTGTCCTGCATGTGTTGGGTGGACCAGCACCTCGCAGCAGGCCAGGGTGGCCAAACATCTACCCCCAACAACACTGATAAGCTGGGCTGGAGGCCCCAACTGGACCAGAGCAATCATCTTCAACAGGAGGACAGATGTAAGAAGAGCAGGGGTCAGAGGTTACAGATAAGCATGGTGACATCCTCCCGTCTCCTTTTGTAACCCTGGTGATTAACAGCAGGCTCAGACGGGAGCACCAGACTTAACTTCATCCTTCAGACACCTTCAGTTTCACCAGTACAACTCTTATGTATCACTGCATTCTTCAGCTCCTCCAGCAGGAGGCGCCACCTTACGAATCCTCTTTATGCTCTGAACAAAATAATTTTCTTCTTTTACATTTTCAAAATAACAGTAAAGCGAAAGGGCCACAGTAGCAGCTCCCCCTGTGGCCACCTGTATCACTGCTCACAAACACCCCTGGAGGTAGCAGCCAGGAGACTTTCAGATCTTCTTTGAGGGTTCTTCCTCACAAAGTCTTCAGATCCATCAGGTTCTTGAGCCATCTGCTCCTCTGAGGTCTGTACACAGATGTTCCATGATGTTTATGACCATGGAGGAACCTTCAGCCTGCTCCTCTTCAGGTGGTCCATGCTGGATTTGAGGTGTGCTTTGGATCCGTATCACCTGTAGAAGCTGTCTTCTGTACTGCTCCTATGTTTGCTACCAGAGTCTGTTTATCAGCTGCACAGATGTTTGCTTCACATAATTCTGTTTTCCAAACACACCTTTGCTTGTTGAGGTCAAGAGTTCAAATTTAACCTCATCGTTTCCAAAAGGCTTCAGACCCGTCTGGATGATCTTTTGGATCCTCTGCACCCTCTGAATGTTGCAGTGAGGAGATGTAGATGTTTTCTTCTGGTGACTCTTCCATGGAGGTCAGATGAATGCTGATGTAGCTGAAGGGTAACAACTCCTGGGCCAGGTGAACCTTCCTGGAGGTCATCCTTGGAGGGCGCTGACCCAGAGAAACCTTTAGCATCTTCTCACAGTCTCCTCCTGAACCGGGCCAGTTCTGAGGCTCTGATTAGCATCACCTGACAGTAAACAAGAACTCGCTGCTCCTCAGCTGTGTTGTTATTTGCTCCCAGTCAAACTGCAGGATGAGGAGGTCACTGAGTTACCACGGTTACAAAATGCCTGCAGCTATAACATGTAAGCTGTGAACTGTGCCAGCAGCCTTGAACATACTTCTAATACACATAATCCCTAAAGGTAGAGCTAAACCAGGCCCTCCCCTCTAAGCTCTCCACTATCCCTAGATCAGGTAATCAACTATTCTGTGTTTCACCTGTTTTGCACGCTGCTCTCACAACACACACCTGACCGGCAGTCATGTTGCTGGTCAGATCCCATCAGTCATTCAAACCATCACAAGAGACTCTGTGACATCGTCATGGGGACAGCTTAGTAACGGGGGGCAAAAATAGAATGCAGGGAGGATTAAGGTTCCTGGGGTAACAATGAGGAGTTCATGACCCCTGGAGATCCCCGTCAGAGGAGAGGAGCCGGAGTCTTCGGTAGTCCGACTGCAGCGCTTAAACCGGGGCAGATCTAAGAAGCCCCCACATTGCTAAAAGGGGTATTTTGCCTCCACGGCCGTGCTTCTGTGTACTCTGCAAATGACAGAGGTGGAGCTTAATCAAAGAGCCCAGGGTTCACCTGCAGCTGCTGCCCCGCTCCGAGGCCCCACACCCACCCCAGGGGAGCCGGGGGCGCAGGCAGGTGTAACATAGGAGCTGCCCTTCTCATCCTGTCGTAGCCATGACAACTAAATCATCGTTTAGAACTGGGCGGAAGCCACCTGGTCTGGCCGTCGCAGCACCTGCTGACACTGCAGTTCAGACTGGATCCAGGGATCACTTGTGTCATAAGAGGGATCAGCACCAGATCAAAGCACAGGAGCCAGTCGCCTGCTGTCCTCTGGTGCCACTGTCCTCTGGTGCCACTGTCCTCTAGTCCCACTCACCTTAGGTCCCACTGTCCTCTAGTCCCACTGCCCTTTTGTCCCACTCACCTTAGGTCTCACTGTCCTCTTGTCCCACTCTACTCTAGTCCCACTTCCCACTCACCTTAGGTCCCACTGTCCTCTAGTCCCACTGCCCTTTTGTCCCACTCACCTTAGGTCCCACTGTCCTCTTGTCCCACTCTACTCTAGTCCCACTTCCCACTCACCTTAGGTCCCACTGTCCTCTAGTCACCCTGCCCTCTTGTCCCACTCACCTTAGGTCCCACTCTCCTCTTGTCCCACTCACCTTAGGTCCCACTGCCCTCTTGTCCGTCCCATTCACCTTTGGTCCCACTCACCTTTAGTCCCACATACCTCTGTTCCAACTGTTCTCTAGTCCCACTTAAATACACTTAGCAACAACAGCTTCACTCTTTGGAACCTGGATTCTTGTCTATGTGTCTCATTGTCCCCTCTTCTGTCCCACTTAACAACCCACCTTGTAGAGAGCATTCGAGCGGCCAACCGTTCCTATTTTGCCGATGTGGTTCATGAAGCAGAGGTTTCCCTCGGTGGAGCCGTACACCTCACACATTCTGATCTTCCCAAAGCGATTGTGAAACTCCCGCCAGACATCAGGTCGCAGCCCATTTCCAACCCCCATACGAACCTTGTGGTCTCTGTCCAAATCATTCTGTTGGAGAGAGACAGAGACATGTTTCATATGTTAGGCCAGAAAAGACATATTTGAGATTGTGCTTCATGAAATAGCTGAAGTGTCTACAGGTCACTGCAGCCCTGTCAATGACCCCAACCAGAAACAGGAAGTGTGTGTGTGTGAGTGAGTGTGTGTGTGTGAGAGAGAGAGAGAGAGAGAGTCATTGGTCCTGAATGAACATTGATCACGTTGTGCACATCAGAAAAAAGCAGTAATTATTCCTCATGCTTTGTGAGGGCACTGAACTCAGGACAAGGTGTTCATCTGCCGTGTGTGTCCACATCTTAGTGTAGCCAATCAGTGGTGGGGACAGGGGAGGTCGGCGTCCGCCCACTTAGCTAAATAACCCAGAATGTGACAAAGAGGACATTGAGTGTGTCCTCAGCAGCTCTGGGAGGCCAGAGCTGCTGAACTGTCTGGGTGTGTGTGTCCACATGTTGGCCGGGGACACATGCACACAAAGACCCTGCTTGTGTTGCTGAAACAGTCGGGCTGATATTACACAACCGCCATACAAACAACACTGACGCTTCACAATTCCAACACTAAAAGTATGACCAGTCCTTCGGTTGTCTCTAATGGAAGCTGCTGCTAAATGGAGACATGATGCAGCAAATGATTTACATTTGTGAAGATGCGTTGAATGAACAAATATCTGACATTTGTTGGGAATAACAAAGGTGCTTTAGCTGTTTCCTCAGAGTGTCAACATTCACGACGATATTCAAGACAGAAGCTGGAAGAAGTCTGAAGTTTGTTCTTCAGCTCGTCGAATTCTGGAAGCTGCACAACTTATGAGGAATAACCCCGAGTTTGCTCTGAACGTTCAACTTTTCTGAAATCACCAGTCTTGTTTTGTCTGTGAGTGTTAAAGAATGAAGCTCTAGCCCAGTCTGCCCGGTCTGAGAGCAGCAATTACACAACTGGGACTGTGTGCCGTTTTCCATCATCTGGAGCAGAAATACACCGTGTGACTATGAGAAGATTGTGTGAAGGATCAAAACTGAGGGCTGGACTTCACCTTCGGCTGGTTGCACAGGTACCTGCAGAGCTCACCGATGTACTGGAAAATAGTTACACCCTGTTCCCTGCAGTCGCTCCAGAACTTGGAGGCTGAGAACTTCTTCTTCAACACACAAGTAGCACCTGCAACACACACACACACACACACACAACACACACACACACAACACACACACACACAACACACACACACACACACACACCACACACACACACACACACCCTTTATCAACAGCAGCTTTAAGCTTGTGCATTGCAGAATGATATTTGCATTGTTCTATATCCCAGGCTTCCCCCCTGGTTGTGGATTCTGTGGATGGAACAACAGCTTTCCTTTGTGTTTGTCACTCTGTCCTGAATGATGAAGTCAAGTGTCTCCATTGTCATCCTCAGGCCCTTCACCCCCAGCATCTGCTCCAACTTCACAGAAGTTGCTTTGACCATCAACTACTGTTGTTTGTTTGTTTGACTGTGAGACAACAGGGCTAACTGCTGCGCCGCTGTGCTACAGAACCTGATAAATCCATTAACCATATTAAAAGATAAAAACACGTACAGTAAGTGTGCTGGAGAATGAGAGCTATGGTAACTTGGTTAATATTAAATTCACCTAGATTAAGCAAGAAGAGGCGGTGAACTCTAGTTAACTCTGATTAACTCTGAATAACTCTAATTAACTCTGAATAACTCTAATTAACTCTGAATAACTCTAATCAACTCTGAATAACTCTAATCAACTCTGAATAACTCAGCTACCTCCTGGACCAGCAGAGACCCAGTTCCTTCTGGAAAACCTCTGCTTTTTGGGTGTTCTCCCTTTAGTTTGTACATGTTATAGTTTAAACTTGGGAGAACAATTATTTGCCTACAACCAGGTTTGCTTTTCTTTAAAAAGTTCTTTTTGTGGGTAGAAATGCCCTTCAGTCAGAGCCAGTATCACAAAAGGGAGGATGTTTTGCTTGCTTGAATATGTGACACAGCGTTGGAGAGATGGAGACAAGCCTTTGTGCGCTAGCTGCATCGTAGCACCACGTTAATGAAGAGTTAACGTGCCAAAAGAAGGACCTTGAAATGGTCGGAACACCACGCATTTATCAGCAACCGCAGCCAAGACGACTGCCGGCCGTTACAGGACATTACAGGACTAGCAGCAACACACAAGAGCAACAGACGAGCCGCGGGTACCTCGACTCTCAAGTTGCATTTCAAGAAGATACATCTCCCCAGGATGACCAGATATGATCATTAGAGCTTTGTAAAGTCTGTCATCATCATCATCATCATGATCACCATCATCATCACCACCACCACTATTGTCATCATCACATCATCACCAACATCACCACCATCGTCATCATCACATTACCATCATCATCATCACCATCGTCATCATCACATCATCACCACCACCATTATCATCACCACCACCACCATCATCATCATCATCATCACCATCACCACCACCACCATCATTATCATCATCATCATCACCAGCATCGTCATCATCACCACCATCATCATCACCACCATTATCATCACCACCAGTCACACAGCTATTTGGAGAACATGCTAGTGTCATGCATGTGGCTCATTAACATACTGTGCCAGCAGCGTTGACATGCTGTGGATTGTTTGTTGTGCTCTACAGTTATTTAGACAAATTAGTCTTTGTGTTGCAGCTCCACAAACAGGATCTGAAGAGGCCTCCAGGACCCAGGAGGTGGAGGTGCTGCTGCAGAGGCTGATGTGGATTTGGATGATTAATATGTGGACTACTGCGTGGCACACACACACACACACACACAACACACACACACGCACACACACACAACACACACACACACTTATTCCATTAAGGATGAACTCACTTAGAACTAACAAGTATTTTTAGAAAGTAATGTTGTTGTTTCCTGTATGCAGACAATGAGCTGGTTAGTTAGCTGCCAGCGCTTACTCATCCTCCGCTTGTATTTTGTTCGCACGAAACACCTGAATTCAGGTTACCGGCAACAAACGAGCATTAGTGTTGCTTAGAAATGTGTTTTTGGGTGCTGCAGTCGTGTTCTGCCTTTATGGTTTTGGTCTTGGTGCAGGCTGGATTTGGGCTCAGACCCTTTTCTGTTAGAATAAGAGCCAAAAGTACACAACAAACATTTGTCAGAGATGAACAGTGAGTTGTGTTTAAATGCTAACAGCATTGGAACGCTGCGTAGCTCAGGTTAACATAGTGCATGTCCATCGTGGCAGTTTGACCCGGCATCCATGGGTACTGGTTCAGCAGTGGAAACCCTCCCCAAAACAGTTCCGGGGAGCAGAGCCGATCCACTAGCGTCAGTGGAGACCTCTGACTAGTGGTTGACGCTGATGGAGATGGTTTGACTGCCTCAAGCTCAGATATGACAGCACATGTCCATTAAAGGACGCGGTGTGTCCATGTTTGACACAGAGACGTTTGTCTGAACCTTCCGGCTATAAAGTTCTGGCCCACTAAAACTGTGTGCGTGACCAATTTGTGGAGCCTGTTTCAGTTCAGCTGTCAGCTTAATTGGAGGTTCTGGGACATGAAGTGGACACTGAGCCATCAGAAATCAACCGTATGATTGCTTGTGGACACTGTTGGTGTATTAAGCTTCAATACTTGGACATTTGGGTTTGGAACATCAAAGCTTCAGAAGTTCAGAACGTTCTCTGATATCAGCGATGACGTGAGAGTCCAGACGTGCTTCAACTGCTGCCAACGTTCCCTTAGCTTGAGCTAACAAACCCGCAGTTGTCCTCAGTTTAAACAGTACTGTCCATGTTGACCTTTGACCTCACCAACAGTTATTGCTCAACAAGGTGAAGTTCTGTATCCAACAACAGACCTCAGGATGGTCCAGCTGCTGTGCTGAAGAGGACATGAGTCACCGAGGCAAACGGGAACCCAAAATTTAATTATTTAAAAAAAAAAATTGCATTAACAAGTCCTCCTGAACTGTACACAGGTACAACACTTCCAAATTTTGAGGCTGTATAGAAACTCCAGACCACAAATGTTGTACCTGAACCGATGTCCAATTCTATTGATCAGTAGACCAAAATCTCAAAGGTCCTGTCCTCAAAGTCCTGCTCTGTCCCCTCACACCAGGGAACCCAGACGTTTTCTGTCCTACCAGGCAGAAAACTGTCAGTCTGCTGTCTGACCAATGAGGCAGCAGAAAGTGCCGTCAGTGCTGCTAAGCTACGCTAGCAGTGACAGTACACAGGGCCCCAAAATTAAGGTTGATGAAGAAATGTCTTAATTAGATTACAAATCCTAGAACCTGAAGCGTTGTGGCCTTCAAGGGCCATTTTCATGTCTCCCAGTTGGAACGAGCCCAGTAGACAATAAGGGGGGGGGGGTGTTAAGCATGAGGGGGCATGGACTGGGGGGGTTAATGACTGTGGAAGTGTCTAATTGTTCTTCTATTACTTCATATTTATATTTATTAGATGTACTTAACATTAATTTTATAAGTCTGTGGGGATAAAGTGGGGGGGGGTATTTAGAGCTATATTAATAGAATATAATAATAATGATATACATTTATATGTATGTATAAATAATTTTAACGTTGTTACATATTCATACTGAGTAACACAACTGATAAGTTTTGTGAGTACTTAATAAGTAAGGAAAAATAAATGTATAAAGAGTATATAAAGTGGTGTGATTAAATATAATTCTGCATCCCACCATAAACACTGTAAATCAGCTGTAAATTAGCTGTAAATTAGCTGCGAAAGACGATTCCACCGTGTTGAGACAAGTCAAGACTCAAGAGTTTAAGGGAGCTTGTTTCACTGTTGACAAAAGTTGGGGGGACATTTAGGTTCCCTCAACTTCTGTCTTGATGAGTGCCGGAATCTACAGGAATGAGGAGGAGACGTACCCAGCTGGATGGTCCCGCCTATACCAACGAGGGACGCCGCGCTGTGGTAAAGGGGCAGAGGGATGTAAACCACGTCCTCTTCAGTCCCCCCGAAGGCCCAAAATCCTGCTGCTGCCTTCAAGCTCTGGAGTTGACTGATGACGGCAGCCTTGGGGAGCCCTGCAAGAGACACCACCCTGCTGAGTCTTGCTAGTCTTGCCCCCCCGACATGCTGGTGGTTAAACAGGACGGGTGGGTTCAGAGAAGCTTTCTGACTGGTTTAGGCTCCCCTCTGGCATTGACAACCAGAACCAAGGGGAGGTTTGTGATGTCTAGGGCTAAACAGGTTGTTTCAGCGTACACGTGGGTGACGTGCACGCTGGTGATCATGCTGGTGATCATGGTGATCCAGCACCCATGGTCAGCTTCACTCACAAAGCTTCTGCTAACTTCAGGAACCTGGAGGTTCATGCAGCAGGAGGGAAAACTGATCAGGGATCAGGAACATCTCACACACACACACACATGCACACACACATGCACTCACCAGTGGTTCCAGAGGTGAAGATGTACAGGGTGGGGGTTTTAAGAGAGGTGCAGGCACGTAATTCAGCAGGCACAGGCTGGTCAGATGCAGCGTCCAGCTTATCCAGCAGCGTGTGTACCTGTGAGTTCCTCCACTGGCTCCTCATGGTCCACACCTGGATCTTGTCCTCCAGCAACGTGGACAGGATGCCATCCAGACTTTCCACTAAATCTGGAGATGGAGAGTAACCTTCACAAATGTTCCAAGACTGGTTCGAGTGTTTGGAGGAAGCAATGTTTTTAGTGTGGAGGTGTGTCTGCAGGCTGGATCATAGCGTCAATAAGTGAGACAACCCTTCTACAGTCCTCCTCTGGACACATGTCTCAAAGATCTTCTGTGAGGAGAATTAAGAAATCAAAAACATTACAGAATCCTTCTGGTTCTTCAGAGATCACTCAGGGAACGGCAATGGATCTGCAGTTCCCTGAACGCACCAGTCAGGACAGTGTCCCTGATTGTGAGGGGAGACATCAGTCAAAGTTGACTGTCACATGGTTGCAGTGTGATGAATCTGATTATCTGAAACTGGATTCTTCCACTGGAAACATGTGAACTGGAGCAGCGAGTCTCCCACAGCCTCACCGTTAATAAAAACGTCACGCTACGAATAAAGAGAACGAAGATCTAAATATCTAAAATGGTGTTTTTATCTCAGTCCTACAAAAGTAAATGTGCTAGCTTTGTCTTCACAGAGGAAGAGCTGAGTAACATCAGAGGCCAACGTCAGAGGACAACGTCACTTTTAAAGTTGCTGCCTGATGGTTGAGATACGGCTAGCTTTCTTGTCTTTTCCCCTTGTATGTGTCTCCAACTACTGGACATTTAGAAATACGTCCCGGTGAACTCGATGCTGCTGACAGCGGAGGCTCAAGCACAGCCTCAGGACTGACATCACAGCTCTACTTGATATTTAGCCTGTTGATCACAGGTGAAGTTGACGTTCGTGTCAGAGACGTTTCCATCAGCGCACACTAAAGTGGGGACATTTGATCTTCTGGTCTGACCAGACTAGGACTTCCAAACAGGCAGCTATATTTAAAAGCTGAAGGTCCTAATTTCCTTCCGATTTGGAACAACCTGGTGACCAAAGACACAACCAGGAAAGAACTACGAGACAGGTCAATAAGGCATAGTTATAAACAAATGTTGGACATTTCCTCAGGGCTAAATTGCCAGTTTATCCGTGGATCACAAACAAAACAAATGTTTCATATCTCGGTTCTACATGCAGCTTTGACAGTTTGATGTCCAGGAAGGCACCAGCGTCCAAACTGGGAACACTGGTAGCTGAACCAGTTGCAGACCCGTTTCAGTGAATGAACCACAGGTTACCTGATCCAACAATCAGCGTTGTGGCGCCGCAGCAGGTGAAACAGTGCAGCAGAGACTTGGACTTGATGTTGGTGTTGAGGAACGCCACCGAGCAGCCCGCCTTGGCCAGGCCGAACCAGACGCACAGGAAGTCGGGCTCGTTGCTCATCAGCACAGCGACGCAGTCTCCCTTCTTCAACTTGGCGGTGTTATGGAACACGTTGGCCAGCCTGTTGCTGCGCCGGTCCACGTCCTGGTAGGTATGGACACGGCCGTCGTAGACCACGAACGGCTTGTCGGGGATGCGCTGCGCCTGCTGGACGAACCGGTCCAGGACCGTGCACACGCTGGAGGTGAGTCTGAAGAGCTCCAGCTTCACGCCGTACCTGACGACCCTAAAGAGAAAGAAGAGGTCCCTCCAGAAGTAGGGGAAGCGGAGCTTCTGGAGGGCGAGGGCGAACAGCAGCCCGGCGCAGACGAGGCCCAGATAGAGAGACATGCGGCGGCCGTAGGAGGACACAAGCGCGCTGGACACTGGCTCATGTGACAGACGCGCACTGTCGTCGCGAGGAGAACCAGCCTGGACTCTAGGAACACATGTTACACAACACACAAAGACACACACACTCACACCGGAACACCACTGAAGGGGCCTTCACAATAAGAATCGCTGCAGGAATAATCATGACGGGAAAATAAACCGTGTTGTTGTTGTTGTTGTTATTATTATTATTGTTGTTGTTGTTGTTCCGGGTAAGCGGGAGAAAACGAAACGAATTATTATTGTTATTATTATTATTATTAATAGATTATTATTATTATTAGTAGTAGTAGTAGTAGTAGTAGTAGTATATAAATAACGGTCAGAACAGTATCATCGCATCTCTAGGAGCCGTTTATGTTTTTTGTCGATTAAAATGTTCCTATTTGGACTCATTTTTATAAGCAGGAACTTATTTTAGTTAAACTGGGGATTTGAGCAGGTTGGGCACAAAGAGCCACTGAGACTGAAGCTTCTGCTCCAGGTTCAGTCGTCATGCTTTTATTTTGAAGGGGGCGGAAACACCCGTCTTAATTAAGTTAACTTGTCGGATTGTTTATGAAAAAGACAATTCACGGTGGAGACCAGCGCCAGTAGGAGTGTCCTTTTCAGGACTTCTGGTTCCAAACGCAGAGATAAGAGAGAGAAAGTGTCGCAGCTCAGCAGAACCAGAAGGTTCTGGTGGCGGAAGCAACACACACCAACATGTTGGTCATGTTATCGCGATTAAAAGTATCAAAAGCACATTTGAAGGCAACAGCGTCTCTTTACTGCCTTCAGTTCCACCCCGAATGTTCCAGCCACTACAGGTGAATCACACACGTGTTCCTTCTGTTTAATCGCTCCTTCGTCGGGAGATAAAGAGGCTTTACAACAGCCGCTCCCCGGTCGCTTAGCAACCGGCGTCGACACAGCAACAGTGTCTCCGTATGACGACCATGAGCAGACGAAAGTGTGGTTTCCCCGACAGACGATTCCACCCGAGGACCTGATGGACACCTGAACCGCACAGACCAGCAGAACCAGCAGAGCCCAGGATGACAGGCTGTCCAACTGGTTTCACCTGTCGTGACGTCATGCTGGAGGAGCGGCGTGTTTCAGGTGAAAGCGTTACCATTTTGTCACCACAGTTCATGTGTTTGCCAACAGGTTGGACCAAACCAGTCATGGGACTAAGGAGAATGTGACGATGGGACCCACACGGTGCTGGTTCTATTCCCGCCGCTGGTCGTTGCCTTCGGGGAACAACGACTATCCGACAAATTAAAGCCATTTGGAACCCGAATATATCCAAATATGAGACGCGCAAGGCCGGATGTGCTAGTCAGGTTCTGATTTCCTTCTGCAGGGACACATTCAAGTGCAATAGTTTAAGTTTCCCGGGTCCTTCTGTCCCCTGTGTCTCTGGAGGGTCGAAACAGCGCCGCCTGCGGTGTGAATCAGGAACTGCATCAACATCTAAGAAGTCAGAACGTCACAACATTGCAAAATATTAAAAACCTACTAGTTACCGAATCGTATTCTACGGAAGCTCGAAGCGGCCCTGCATTCTACATGTTGGATTTTCATTTGTTTTCCTGGAAGCTATTGAACTAAACTGCTAATAGTTACATATAAAAATTAAATATAAAAATATTTGGACATTTTAAATTTAAAAAGAAGAATGTTTAGAATCACTTAAATTTAATTTAATTCAAATTTTTGGATCCAATCAAGTTTGTTTGGTTTATTTAACTTCAAAAAGTGGCAGTTTTAGTGAGATGCTACCTGCCCAACCTGTTAGCCATGTGGTGAAGCCGTTTCTCTCTTTTCCTTTTCTTTTCTCTGAAGACTTCCTCTTAAAGCAAAAAAATGAAATTGGGAAGCTCAGGTGACCTGGTTTACAATCACCTGGTAGTCGAGGCAGGAGACTCGAGTGTTGAGGCAGAAGGTTAAAGGCTGTGCCCTCAAATATGGGCGCTTCAAAATAGGGCCGAGACAGAGGACGTCAGTCAGGGGGGCAGAAGTCATTGCCAGGTGAGATAAATGTCCCAGCAGATGTGTAGAGACCAGTCTGTCAGTCACAATTGAGTAAATAAGAGTTTCCCAACTGGCTGAAAATCCTCTGGAGGGAGGACAGACAATAGCATAATAAGAGCATCAAAGCTAAATTACTGTGGCATATTTACATTGTTATTATTATCATTCTTCTGCCTGCTACGTCCTGCTACATTTTTGAAAGAAATAGATTCAAGCTTCAAAACGAAATGGTGTTTCACCAGTGGATAACAAACCCTTCAGACAAATAAAGCTTAAAAAACACTCAATAATAAAGTTAATTAATAAAGTCCAGTGTTAAAATAGTCCATAGAAAATAGATAAATAAATGTATTATATTACATTACTCCGATAAGTTTGTAAGATATTCCAGGATCACAAATATCAAAAAGGAATGAAAGTATTCAGCAATATTCCTATTTTTAGGTTGGAACATAGCAGGTGGCGCTGTCCAGGTTTGTCAACTAGCCAATGTGTCTTCAGAAAGGATTCTTTCCTCTTAAGTTTGTGTGGCTTTTCAGCCTGAAGAGCAACTTCATCTCGGAGACTTGTGCAGTTTGAAAACATCAGAACAAATTGGGTCTGTTGTCATCTTGTTGCCCTGCCATTGAGAGTAGACCTTAGCTGGATTGCTGGAGAACACCTTGTTTAGTCGGGGAGCCAGGGCTGTGAGCCTTTGCTTAGCAGTCTCCAGTGCCTCAGTTGTCAACAGTTTGTTATATTTCTTGGGCAGCTCTGTCCTTAGATTCACACCACTACTCAGCTCTGTTAGAAGGCTGACTTCTCTCCATGCCACCATAAAGGCCTCTAGCCTTCTCCTCCATGGGGCAGTTTGCTCCTTCTGGCTGTTCATGCTGTTCATCTGGTAGCCGAGCCTCTGTAGGATTACTGTTGCCACTGCATACATCAGCTGATTGGTCTCAGTGATGGTCGTGGTAGGGATCGTTGGCAGTGCCGTGTTCATGTCCTCCAGTAGAAATTCGTCTGGTACTTTGTTTGTTATCCTTGGCAGGGAGGTAGCTAAGTTCTCCAGGACTTCATGATTCTCTCTCTCGGGTCAGCTGCCCTTGTGTTGAATCCGTCTGTCATTGGGGCTTTGTACCCAATCTTGATATTTGAGGGTTATGGTGAAACTACCACCGAGCTGGCCTGATGTCCTGGCTCCCCCTTGCCAGGGAATTGGGAATACGCTAATAATTCAAAGAGTAATGCTGCATTTGCTGTAATTATTAGTCTGTGAGGTTTTTCCCACTTTTTTGCTGCTTGTGCTGGAGTCAGCATTCCAGTCAGGCCAATTTCCTGCAACACAACTCTACAAATTGGAACAAGGACATAAACAAATTACAGAAGTCCATCAGTGTAATTTCTTATTGTTTTCACACCAGATTCCAAGTTACAGAAATGAACTACTGTCCTTAATAACATTTTGCCACCACCCACTCCCATCCTGCATCATGTTTCTATCAGTACCCCAGTACCAACTGTAGCAGAGTACAATTAAAGTTGTATGTAATCTAATAGTTGGGACAGTTGGGAAATACCAGAACCTCCCCCAAATTTGCTGGACTATGTGGATGGATTCAGTCGTAGGTTGGTTCTGGCAGTTGAATGTGCAAAGGAGACATTGGTAAAAATTGTAGCACCAAATGAAAATGCGTTATGAGCAGCATGCTGAGCCTGAAGAGTTTCAGGAGGGTGACAATGTTTTGGTTTTAGGCCCCAACACCGTAGTACAGCAAGTGTCCCATTCAAACTACAAACTCATTCCAAAAATTAGAATATGATTCATTTCCATCATTCCATTAAAAAAGTTAATCTTTCGTAGATTATACATTCAGGGCCCACAATTCAAACGATTTCAAGGATTTGTCTATTTTTACATGATTTGGGCTTCCAGGCCCCGCTGGCTCGGAAGGAGATGGAGCGGTACTGGGTCAAACAGGTGAACTGTGTAAGACTGGTGAGGTGACAGGTGAAACAGGTAAACTGGGTGTGACAGGTGAAGCAGGGCGAGTGATGGTCGGACAGGTGAACTAGGTGCTGTGGCAGGTGAGCGGGGTGAAGTATCTCAGTCAGGAAAGGAAGCTGTACCCTGCTAAAATGTACAACTTGTTTCTCCAGCAGACCAAGGGCATGAAAGGCCTTGATCTGGAGAAACATTTCCCTGACAAGCTCCCTTTTCATCAGTCGCGGTATCAAACACAGAACAGCGACAGATCCCACCAACCAAGAAGGAAACAAATGTTTGAAGTGAGGAAACAGCTCAACATATAATGGGACAGGTCATTTTGTTTCTCTTTTGTTTGTCAAGTAGACTAGTTATGCTGATTCTTGTGTAGTTTTTCTGCTCCCCCCCCCCCTATTTATTTACAGGTATCGCCGCCTTCGGAGCTGCATGATGACCTCCGGCCCCGCTGTATAGTGCATTTTTGTGTGTGTTTCTGTGCTCTGTGCCTCTCCCTCTCTCCACCCAGCCCCCCATCAGCAGGAGGGTCCCCCTACATGAGCCTGGTCCTGCTCAAGGTTTCTTCCTGTTAAAGGGGAGTTTTTCCTTGCCACTGTTGCTTGTCTGGGGTCAGGCCCTGGGATTCTGGAAAGCGCCTTGAAACAATTTTGATTGTAAAAGACGCTATATAAATAAAGATTGATTTGATTTGATTTTTACCGTCTCTGGTTTAAACTTTTCCCTCACCATGGATGTTTTTAGAGTGGGAACGTTAAAAAAACTGGACCAGCCACTACAACTGGACGAGCTCCATGCTGCTCTCCAGAACATACAGGGACAGAGGGCTCCAGAAGTCGATGGCCCGACACTTGAATTTTACAGAGCTTCGTTGCTCTCAACATGCTATACTGTACGTGTTCAACGAAAGCCTTGTCTCGGGGTCTCTGCCATTGTCCTACAGGAGGGCGGTCATTACTCTTCTGCCAAAAAAGGGTAACTTGCAGGACTTAAAAAAACAGGCGGAGACCTGACGGAGACCTGGGGTCAGCCCTGATCCGTGTCTCGTATAGTGACATTGCAAGTATGCTGAAGTTCAACAGCAGTCTGTGTGCTCCCTTTAGGGCGGCTAGAGGCTGCGACCTGTCTGGGATGCTCTACGCTCTCTCCCTCCTCTCTAGGATTTGTGCAATCATTGATGGCCTGATTTTAGTGGAAGAAATAGATTTATCTGCCTATGCAGATCATGTAATTGTGATAGTGTCAAAACAAAGGGATGTTGATGTTTTAGCTCATTTAACTGCCTGACTGCGGCAAGGGTCAATTAGCAGAAAAACGAAGCTCTTGCCGTTGGAAGGTGGACCAATGGTCTACCGGTCCTTCCTAGGCTGGGAGGAGATGGAGCCCGTCCATGCTGGAGGGTGCTGCACAAGCCACCCCTGAGAAACAGGACTGGCGACCTCCAGTGGAGACTCCTACACAGAGCTGTTTCATGACCGTTGAACTGAAAGGCCATAAGAAGAATCCTGCTGTGTTGAACCAGTGCCCGTCCTGTGGCCTGCAATCAATCAATCTTTATTCATATATTCTGTTGCATTCAAAATTGTTTCTAGACCGCATTCCAGGGCCTGGACCCCCAACAAGCAACAGTGGCAAGGAAAAACTCCCCTTTAACAGGAAGAAACCTTGAGCAGGACCAGGCTTATGTAAAGGGACCCTCCTGCTGATGGCCAGCTGGGTAGAGAGAGAGAAGGGGGAGGAGAGGGAGAGGAGAAAATAGGTAGATCATAGAGATACATTAATTATAACAAGGCACTGGTGTAGGAGAGAAGAGATTTAGAGACAACATCCAGGTACTCAGGACAGATCTCACCCCCCTCCCGATGTGTTGCTTGAATAACCCAGTATACAGTATAAAAGCTGCAGTGCACGTGATTTCTACCCCACGAACCTCAACCATAAGTTGTGAAATGACACAAACACTGAAAAGTGAAGACATTTAATTTAAGCTACGTAGACTACAACCATTGCATGCATAGTAACAACGGATCAAACACTGCAAATATCAAAAGGTAAAAACACCATCAACACTTCTTAAATGGCTGAGAACTACTTTTAAAAACATTCTAAAACAATGTGTTGGACATCAGTCTTGTGCAACAATTTCATGTGTAAAATGCAAAATTCTGCTGAAAATGGATGAACCTTATTGGATCTGTAGCGATACAAAAGTCCAGGGGAACCAGGGTTGGGATTTTGGGCTCTAAAAATCGACTTGAAGAAATATGATCGACAATCTTTTAAATGAATGAAAATCTTTAACAACTAATGGTGGGAACATTTTAGTGTATTTATCTTAAATGTCTAAAGCTGAAATAAGTAACATTCTGCCTCTTAAAAGCTCAAATATCAACAAAGAAAGCTCAAACTAAACAGTTTTCAAAAGACTAACTTGTCAGACCTCAGGTCATTTTAAAGGCCACCTACAAAACAGTTTAGTATTCTTGCAAGAAATAAAAAAGGATTCACACATTTTAAAATACAATAAACAAACCAACCCCTTAAAGATAGAAAAATAGCTGTAGAACTTGGCAGCAGGAGGGCTCAGAAGAGTGTTAGCTGGTAGATCACATGATGGCACAGCCTCGTCTCCCTGCCCGAGAATCTCCCTGTTAAAACAAGGAGACCACGATTGACACGCTGCTCATCATACTGTTACAACAGTGTAATAACACGTTATATACAACTTCATCTACTGTCCTGACATCGTTTCCCACATGGAAACAAGGCCTTTAGGCTGCACCTCTTCCATAAAGACTTGTCAGGACAGGAGGCCGGTGTAACTGGTGTAGATGAGTTCATAGAGACGTAAGCTTGATGCCTTTTTCATGTTTCCTTGGCCGACCGCCATGTCTACGATCCTTAAGGTTCTTATTTTCTTGGTGCTTGAATGGCACATTTGAAACAGCAGTGGTTTGTCTGGGGAAGACCTTCGTCACGCAGACAAACCGAGTCTGATGCTGTTGGCATCAGACTCGGGTGCCGAGATCATTTGTGTCCTTAAATAAAGGTGTTTGGGTGGAATGGAGATGGTTGTCATGGAGCTGAGGGTCTTGGAGAGGAAATGTAGGCTGGAAATAGCATTGAGGAAGCTTCTTGAGTATGGGAGTACCAGCCGAGTGTTTCAGAGGTGTGATGAAGAGACATAGAGGAGGAAGCCTGGGTCTTGGACGGGAGTCCAGCAAACAGGATTTATTGGATGAGAACATTCAGTAGTTCACACTACACACCTGTAGTCCACTCTTAAGGTCTAGGTTCTGCTCTCCTCCTCCAAGGCCGCCACACAACAGTGACAACTGGCCGACACAGTCAGGCCGGGGGTGCCTACAACAGCGTCAGCACCTCTTTCCTTGACTACACAGTTACCTGCCAACAACCTGGGGAGTCTTGATCTCATGACTACCACACTGACAGACGACAACACATCAGGCTAAAGGACATCATGTCTGACACCGTGGTCAGCAGCACTGGAGCACCCCAGGGCACAGTGCTGGCCCCTCTGCTCTTCACCCCGTACACCTCGGACTTCTGCTACAACTCTGTCATATTCAGAAATATGCCGGTGTATCAAGGATGATAGAGTGGAGGAGTATTTGGAGATTGGTAGGGGGCTTTGCTGCATGGTGCCGCACTAACCACCTACAGCGCAACGTCCGAGCCGGTATGACTCCATCAGTTATGGTTCCGCTCATACCGAGGTGTAGGCATATATGCGTAAGGAGCCTTGCCGGACACTAGGGGAAGTAACACCTAAGCTGAGTAGTTGGCTCCACCATGATTGAGATTTCATTCATTCATACATACATACATACACACACTCACCGGCCACTTTATTAGGTACCTTCGTGGCATAGATTCAACAAGGTGCTGGAAGCATTCCTCAGAGAGTTTGGTCCATATTGACATGATGGCATCACACAGTTGCCGCAGATTTGTCGGCTGCACATCCATGATGCGTATCTCCCGTTCCACCACATTCCAAAGATTCTCTATTGGATTGAGATCTGGTGACTGTGGAGGCCATTTGAGTACAGTGAACTCATTGTCATGTTCAAGAAACCAGTCTGAGATGATTCCAGCTTTATGACATGGCGCATTATCCTGCTGAAAGTAGCCATCAGAAGTTGGGTACATTGTGGTCATAAAGGGATGGACATGGTCAGCAACAATACTCAGGTAGGCTGTGGCGTTGCAAAGATGCTCAATTGGTACCAAGGGGCCCAAAGAGTGCCAAGAAAATGTTCCCCACACCATTACACCACCACCACCAGCCTGAACCGTTGATACAAGGCAGGATGGATCCATGCTTTCATGTTGTAGACGCCAAATTCTGACCCTACCATCCGAATGTCGCAGCAGAAATCGAGACTCATCACACCAGGCAACGTTTTTCCAATCTTCTATTGTCCAATTTCGATGAGCTTGTGCAAATTGTAGCCTCAGTTTCCTGTTCTTAGCTGAAAGGAGTGGCACCCGGTGTGGTCTTCTGCTGCTGTAGCCCATCTGCCTCAAAGTTCGATGTATTTGCGTTCAGAGATGCTCTTCTGCCTACCTTGGTTGAAACGGGTGGTTATTTGAGTCACTGTTGCCTTTCTATCAGCTCGAACCAGTCTGGCCATTCTCCTCTGACCTCTGGCATCAACAAGACATTTCCGCCCACAGAACTGCCGCTCACTGGATATTTTTTCTTTTTCGGACCATTCTCTAAACCCTAGAGATGGTTGTGCGTGAAAATCCCAGTAGATCAGCAGTTTCTGAAATACTCAGACCAGCCCTTCTGGCTCCAACAACCATGCCACGTTCAAAGTCACTCAAATCACCTTTCTTCCCCATACTGATGCTCGGTTTGAACTGCAGGAGATTGTCTTGACCATGTCTACATGCCTAAATGCACTGAGTTGCCGCCATGTGATTGGCTGATTAGAAATTAAGTGTTAACGAGCAGTTGGACCGGTGTACCTAATAAAGTGGCCGGTGAGTGAGTGAGTGCATATGTGTGTATGTATGTATATATATAATATAATATCCCCCCTCATCCATAGTGCAATAACTTGACAATATTTCCTGTGTGATGCTCTTTCTAATGTGCTGCTGGAATTTTTTGAATTCCCCTGAGGGAGTCATCCCAGAGGGATCAATAAAGTTGAGTTGAAGTCGAGATCTGGTTTTGAGTGGAGCCAAATGAATTCAAGAGGTTGTGAAGGTTGTTGTGGTCGTGGGATCTCAGCTCATCTGTGATGGCCATCACTGGTGTTGGAGCGGATGAAAGGAGTTTCATGTTTCTGAAACATAACAGGACAAAGCTTCTCACCTGCTGGAGGAAGACGGTTTCTTCCTCCACCTCGTCGTCGTCTTCCTCGTTCTGCTCCTCTGTTGACTTGTATGTTGTGCTTCTTTTCGCCACTTCCTGCACGCACACACACAGACGTGTGTGAAACAGAACATTAGCAGCAGTCTTCAATCAAACAGCTGCACAGCAGTGTTCTCTACCTCTCCCTGAGGGTTGACCAGCACCACGTGAACGTCCTCTCCAGAAGTCCAGGAGGAACGATTCTTCCAAACCAAATCTGTGGGAGGTTTGGAGCTCACACCAGCATCTGAGGCCCAAATCTGAAAATATGATGGTCAAGCTGGGTTCAGAGACGACGGACTATTCTAGTGTTGGTGTATAGAGAACAGCACAGCATCTCAGACATGAGGCTGGTGAACATGCAGTAACCAACCAGAGACCTATTCTAACTCTTACCGTGACTTTCTGTCTGGCCTTCAGCACATATTTAGGGGTGAATTTGTAGGTAGCTGTTGCATTTCCAATAGTCTGAATCATCTCATACCCCACCATGGCCTGGTCCTGATCAGAAATATCCCCAACAGATAACAGGTTATATATCAAATACATTCAGGAGCAGACTTCAGGTAGTAACTAGTCTTTCCTGCTCCTGCTGAAAACGTTGGTGTAATTTTCCACGCTTATTTTTTGTAAACCACCACATCTAGTCACCAGGAACTCACCTCATCAGCAGTGTTATGGAGGCAGATGAACTTGCCGTCTGTATCAACCTCCTCAACACAAACAGGTCCTGTAGCTGCTGCAGAGTGAGAGATGGACACCGAGCTGCTGGCTTCCTGCTCCTCCACCTCAACACGCTTCCTCTTCCCCTGAGTGGTGTGAACGCTGCGGCTGCTAGATGAAGCTCGAGTTACAGTGACTCGCGATGAAGGACTGGGAGAAAGCTTCAACCTGGGCAGAGAGAACACCTATCCAGCTAAAGGAACTCAGGAAATAAAATCAAAACACACTCATTAAAATCTCACCTCTCTTCTTCTCCCTCCAGGAGCTTGCGGTAGGCGTTAATCTCCATGTCCAGAGCCAGTTTAACATCCAGCAGCTGTTCGTACTCATTAAGCTGCTCTTGCATCTTGGCACGGATTTCAGCCACTTCGTGGTCTTTGTCTGCCAGGAGTCTGCGACTGTTGGCCTTCTCCTCCATCAGGGCCTCCTCCAGTTCTGATATGCGGTCACGCCAGCCACGAGTCTGAGAGCAGAAGAGGAGTTCTGAGCTGGAGTCACAGAAGGTGGCACCAAAATCACAGCTCACAAAACCTCATGCATGATTACCCCCCCCCCCCCGGATGCTATTGTTTAGTGTTTGTTTCGTGTTTACCCCGAGTATCTCTATGATGTAACTGTTGCTGCCAACCAAACGGCATCTCTATGTTTAGTAACACTTCAGCAGGTCCTGGAAGGCTTTGTTGCCACATAAGAGTCCATCATGATCGTCAGGGACATAAACTAAAGTCACATCTATAGAGTAGCTACAGGTGTGGCAACAATAGTCACTCCAGCCCTCAGCTTTGTGACATCTGTGATTTGTCATTGCGTCTATATTTTCCCAGAACGTTCCCATTTAAGCTCCTCCAATATATTATAACACTAACAGAAGACAAACAAACGGTGAAAATGTGATTCAACAAGGAAAACGTATGGACCTCTTTCTGTAGTCCTGCCAGCTGAGCAGAAAGACTCTCAATCCTCAAGGTGGACTCCTGGAGCTCCTCACGGGCCATGTTACCCGACGCTTCGTTCATTTCAGACAGTCGATGCAGCTCCTCCAGCTGTAGAGAAGATGATGCTTTTATCATCGGCAGCAGAGAAAGTAACAACTTGGCAAAAAAGGAAATAAGCTTCATCTTTCACTTCCTGAAGAACAGGATGCTGCAGACATGTGACATGATACTTTCATACCTATAGTTCATGGCCTTGTGTACTAAAGTGTTCTCAAACTCACTTCATAAACAGTTTAAAAAAAACAACAAAAAAAACCAAAAAAAATATTTCTCCAGATTTCTCAAAAAATCTAAATATGAAGGCACTAAAAGAAGATTGAAAATCCAGATTTTTGTCTAATGTGTTCAATTAAATGTGCGATTTTACACGGTGAAAGACGTGAATGTATTGTAGGACTGCCCAACAAGTCACAATAATCTCCATCTGACAGTGAGTGTGATAATAAGCAGAAGTCAGACAGAGTTAAGGAAGTCTTCCTACTCTAGTGTGGTAGGTGCTCTCCAGGTTGTCTTTGTAGAGTTTGATCTGTTCCTCATTCTGAGCTCTCATCTGAATGAGTCCTTCTGTCAGTTTATAATCGTACTCCTGCTTCCGACCCGAGTCCACCTCCACCAGCCGGGTCTCGTACCGTTGCCGGGCCTCCTTCACTTCCTGCAGCAGAGCACAATCGTAAATACAGCACAAACACTGCAGCAGTCAAACACTTCCTATGTGAGAAGACAGGTGTCAGACAAGAGCTTCCGCCTTGCAAAAGAAACACATGCAAGACAGCTGGGGTGTGTGTGTGTGTGTTAATGTGAGAGTGGGCGGAGAGAAACCAGAGCCCTCACATTTACCACCAAAGTTATTTCTTTTGGGATATCTAGCAATAAATTATTAAAGACTAATGAAAAACATGAAATTGCTGCATTTCTAGTTGCCTTAAATCTTCTCCCCGTATAGGAACTTTCAAAACTGTTCACCCCTTCACACGTGCACAATGCTGTGACACCGGTTTTTATTGCTGAAGATCTTTATCTAATCACAGTGGAGTAGTGACTGGTGCTTTAAGAATGTTGGGCTTTATTTCATTTAGTTCCTTTACTTGCCTCTTGCTCGCTATAACAGGCGCCACCGCTTTTCATTCATTAATATTAATGTTTGTTGCTCTTCAGCATGGTAAAGTGACTTTATACATGTTATTACAGGGGTCCTGCAGCTTAAAGGGAGTTAAACACACAAACAGTGTCCAGGGAGGTGGCACTAGCATCCCTGCTGTTCATATGCTAGCTGGAGGTGGAAGGACAGTGGATGGTGCAGTTTGTGGGCAGCTCCATGAACTTGATTCCCTAAACCCATGGAAACCCGTCCACATGGACGGTAGCAGTGAAGGCTACATGAACAACGTGCGTTCTGCGGTGGTGATGTGTGATTACTGTGAGAAGCGGTATGTTATTTAAAACATAAATCTTACCAGTTATTTTGAGGCGGGAGACTAACTACAATCATAAAATCCTACTTACAATGTGGTGACATGTTCAATCACCCCGAGAGCCTAATTTAAGCCCTTTTAATAGCAATGAAGCCCTTGTTTTTGGATTAAGAAGTCTGGTGACTGTTTTGAGGAAAAGCAGGAACCCTGTCAGGCCCCTCTGTGATTTGCTGTGAATAAACTACATGAGAAAATTCAGCTGCACTTTAGAGTTAGGGCCTCATCTACTGTACATATACCGGAGCTTTACCTCCTCGTAGATGTTTTTCCTGAAGTCCATCTCCTCCGTGAGACTCTGGCAACGGTTTTCCAAATCAACGCGGAGCAGCATCTCATCTGCAAGCTGTTTCTTGGCTTTTGCGAGACCCACATCCAGCTGGTATAGAAGCACACTAAGATAAGTAATGAACACAGAAACCCCACCTGGCAAAGGAAGAGCAGTGCTCATAGAGAGGAATACCTCCTGCATTTGCTCCTGCAGCTCAGCCAGGGAGACTTCCAGGCCTCTCTTCTCAGACACAGTTGTTGCCAGTTGGGCATCTTTGGAGTTCAGCTGAGCTTCTAGGTCCTTTAGCCTGGCCTGTGCACTGGCAGCCTCGGAGTCCTTCCTGCTGTAGCTGAGAGTTGAAGCCCAAAGTGAGTAACATACGATCTCAAATGACAGGCTTAGTGGCAAGACTGATGACAACCATTTAGGACACCGATGACAATGTGGTGGGAATCAAGTCCACACATTAACCTTCTGGCAACCAGTGCCTTTCCAAAGCTGGAGCCATTATTTAAACACGGGGCTCTGGACCATCACCTAAACCCAGCGTTATTTTAATTCACTGGGTTTTTTGTGTTTTAGAGATTTAAAAAATACGATCCCTTTGGAATAGATGAAATGGTGCACAATCCAACCACTTCCTGGGATGAGGCCCCCAGTTAAATCCGGTATGTGGGTCTCCCTGTTAAAGGGAATGGAATGTACTGATTTTTCACATTCCACTGACAAACGTGGACCAGGAGGGAAAGCACGGGCCCGACAAATGTCCATCCCACACACCAGAATCAGACAGTCAGCATGCAGCACACACTGAAAGGCCACCACGCTTCTATTATGGGTAGAAAAACCAAGAAATAAATGGCACAATCCAGGAAAATGGGCTAATGCTAATGTTTAAAGGATCAACGCTCAGCTACAGTGATCACTAGTTTATCTGGCTGACCAGAGCCATCAACATCCTTCAGGAAACAGGTGATAACAGGTGAAATTTTCCAGAGTCACATAATGAAAAAAGGCCGAGTTCAGTCTTACTTGGGATGGTTTGACTTTTGACTGCAAATCATCTAATCATGTTCATAAATCTTAATAAAAAAAACAATGATCACAACATCACATATTTCAGGCGACGCATCATTTCCTCCTAATGAGACAAGCGGACGATGTGGTCAGCATGAACAGTAACTCCGGATAAATGGGAAAGCAGCCATCTGGGTGAACGCATGAGCTGCTGCAAAGACAACAGTCCCTCTGTTTCCATGCATGTCGTCGCGACGTAGTGATAACTGTCACAGGAGGCGAGGCAATGACCAACAGCGTGATTGAATGAATGGATGAAAGAAAGAAAGCACTTGACTCTAGTCAGACGTGGATTCCATGCCAGTGAATTAGTTTCATTATCTATTCTTAGTAATGGACATTGCCTTCATCAAGCTTCACATTTCTTTGCTATTCAGCACTAAACTTCACCGGTCAACCGGTTAGTCCTGTTAAAGCCAGTGAGCAAATAAGCAGGATGTGGCTGGAGCCATAAAATCCTCAGTTTTTAGAGCGCTGGCATCAAGGAAACAGGTACAACCAACATGATCTTGATTAAGAGTAGACAGAACCACACATTCTGAAACACCTACTCAGCTTTCTGAAAAGCTTTGCCTTAACCATAAAATAACTCAACCCGCATCATTCAAATGAGACGGCTGATGGCGTTTTAAGGAAAATGCTGAATATGCCAGTTGTGTTTGCAACAAGTCCAACGCAGCTCCACAATTGATTCACTTCAGGTCAACAGCTGTGAGCTCCAGCTGTTGCCGTCACCTTCTGTTGGACATCTGAGAACACACACACGTTTCTGCACATTTCCCACACATGTAAGCAGTGTAACACACCTGTCTTCCACCAAAAACCTAATGCAACTTCATCACATCCTAAACGCAACGTACTTCCTTCCAATCATCACTGACAGTGAGTTTTCCTCTGAAAATGTCAGTTTAAGATTTGACAGATCTGAAGTTGTATTCAGAAGTAGCAGCATTTAATGATACTGATCATAGCCCTGACTAAACGACATTAAACTACCTCACGGCCAGCTAGGGTGGTTCATCTCAAATGACTTAACACAAAGGCGGGTTTTCGGCTTTAGATGTGAATAAATAAATCCACTCGGCGAATAAACTGCACATCGTAAATACTGCATAGATTCAATAGAATTTCACGTCTATACGAATCACCAAGCTGTCAAATTCGAATCTTTCCAAATGCAGTAAGATTGGAGCCCAGTCTCGGTTTGAATGGGGGATTCTGACGCTGACGCCCAACAAGAAAAACGTAACACGGGATTTGCTTGCGTAAACTAGCAAAAATGGCTCCAAAGTCAAAGTTGACGAACGATGCACAGCCTCGGTGGAGATGCTTAATTGACTTACTTTTGCTGGAGTTGCTCATGATCGACTCTGCTTTTTCCCAGCTCGATCTGGAGCCAGGCCCGCTCTTTTGAGGAGTCGTCCAAGCACCTCCGTGCGTCGGCTAGCTCCGTCTCATACAGGGCTTTCAGTGAGGTTACCTCCCGGCTCTTATCTTCTTCCCGCTCGTTAATCTGCAGATGAAGCACTTCGTTTTCGGACTCCAAACTGCGGACCTTGTCGATGTAGACGGCCAGGCGATCGTTGAGGTCGCGGAGCTGCTGTTTTTCCTGCAGTCTGGATATCCTGGTGGGACTCAGCGGTGTGCCGCCGCCGCTGCACGTGCTTCTCTGGCCGGCGGGAGTCGCGGTAACGGACGCCATTGTGTCAGTTTAAATAAGCACTACCCGGAATGCGATAATTAAAACGGTCTCCTCGACGCTCAAGCAAGGACGGAGATAAATACCTGGGCGCCCAAAACAGCTGGTACATCAGTAAATTAACCGGGAACGGTCCCCTGTCTTGTTTAACTCAATCAAAGAGGGGGTGGCTTGACCAACATGGCGCCTCGCTCAAAGTTACGTTGGTCCCGGGAACCAATCGGTTTCGTATCTGTTCTGCACATGCGCCAACGCCGATGCGCCTTCTTTTTCTGCTACAAAACAGGCGAAAACACGCAAAAGATTTTAAAAAACTATAGCGCAAGTAGACTAGATCGCATCACAGTGTGACGTTATTAAGAAAAGCCAGAAACACACAGAAGGATGTGAAAAATCTAAGCTACATTTGTAAGTTATTGAGTGCCAGAGTTCAACATTCTAAGAATCTGATTGTTCTGACTGCTTTCCTATTTTTGCAGTTTTTAGCATATTGGTGCATTTCCAGGAGGAATAGTCCATAATTGGATTTGCAGTCAACCTATGCTTTTCATATATGGAATTTTCAGAGAATCAGAATCAGCTGAACAAAAATGGGAATGCCTTTGTTCAGGTTGTGTTCAAAACAAATAAAACCTCCTTTTCCCTGCTTATTTACCCCATTACCTTTAGTGTTGAACATTAGTCCAAAATATTGAGGAACAAGCAGATCTTAATTGTCTGTGAAGGTTCTCTAATGCTCTGGAAATTCTTCATGGAACTCAAACAGTCCAGTTGCTGGATCACATCTTAATTGTTCTCTCCTATAAAATTGACAGCTTATCGAAATCAATTTTAAATCTTTTAAGGTTTTTCTCCTTACCCTTAAATAGTGTTTGACACCAGTCCAGAATATTGAGGAAAAAGCAAAATCTTAATTGTTTTGGCCTACAATGACCTGGCCTACAGAGAGGAGGTGGATCAGCTGTTGGGCTGGACCTGGGACAACAGTCTCATCTTGAATGTGGACAAAACAAAAGAGCTTATTATTGAGTTTAGAAAGAAATGGCCCAGCCATGCTCCACTTCTCATCAACAACACGCCAATTTGCTCATGTCCACGGCGTTCCCTCTTCATACAGTAGGGTTAGCCACAAGGTTCTGTACTTGGACCAATCCTTTTCACCTTGTACATGTTTCATACATGTTCCCTTAGGAAACATTATTTGGCAGCATGGAATAAATTTTAATTGCTATGCAGATAACACTCAGCTTTATCTATCCATGAAACCAGAGGAGACAGTGCGGTTAGTGAAGCTTCAGACCTGTCTTAAAGACACAAAGTCTTAGATGTCTTCAAATTTCCTCCTCCTTAACTCAGGAAAAAATGAGGTTGTGGTGTTTGATCCCAAACCTCTCAGGGATAGTTTAGATCACATGATCACTCTAGATCAGGGGTGGGCATCAAGGGCCGTATCCAAGCCAGACTTTCTGTCCTACAGGTAAACCCTTTCACCCGGGGTTTCATTTACCTTGGTGAAAGCATTTCCTGCCTGGTAGGATGTAAATCCCGGCTTAAATCCAACCCTCGAGGAATGGATTTGACCTCCTCTGATGGGCAAGTCCAATTCATGAAGGCTGGAATCCAGCCAGGTTTTTTATCCATCCTACCTGGAGGAGCTAGTGACACCTTATCATCCCAATAGACCGCTCCGTTCTCAGAATGCTGGTTTACTTGTGGTCCCCAGAGTCTCTAGAGGTAGAATGGGGGGGGGCGAGCATTTAGCTACCAGCCCCCCCTGCTGTGGAACCAGCGCCTTGTCCCGGTACGGGAGGCTGACTCCATCTCTACTTTTAAGATTAGACTTAAAACCTTCCTCTTTGAAAGAGCTTATTATCACTAATTCTGTAGTTCCAGTTATTATTCTATTGTCAGTAATTCTGTAGTTCCAGTTATTATTCTAGTCAGACTAATTATCATATTTAGAGGGTCGTCTAATTATTAGGTTAATATCTTAGTTATGCTGCTATAGGCCAAGGCTGACATCATAGCTGTGCACTGACTTTTGACCTTGTTGACCCACTCAACCCTTATACTAACAGCTATTCTCTCCTCTACCTGTCCTCCCCCTCTTCCTCCCTCTCTACCCAGCCGGCCATCAGCAGGGAGGTCCCCCTACATGATCTTGGTCCTTCTCAAGGTTTCTGCCTGTTAAAGAGGAGTTTTTGCTGCCACTATTGCTTGTTGGGGGTCAGGCCCTGGGATACTGTAAAGCGCTGTAATACAATCTTGATTGTATTGTATCAGATGAGATGAGACAGACAGACAGACAGACAGACTGACTGATTGATTGATTGATTGATTGATTGATTGATTGATTGATTGATTGATTGACTGATTGTGGAGGTGGTCAGCAGCATCAAGTTCCTGGGGGTGCACATCACAGACAATCTCACCTGGTCTGTGAACACTGCATCACTGGTCAAGAGTGCACAGTGGGGCATGTAGTTCCTGCATAAGATGAAGAGAGCCCACCTGCCCCCGTCCACCCTCACTACCTGCATCAGATGCACCGGAGAAACAAACTGCATCTCTGTGTCGTGTGGAGGCTGCAGCACTTCTGGTTGGAAGGATGTGAGGAGAGTGGTAAGGACAGCAGAGGAAATCATTGGGACTTCCCTCCCCTCCATCCAGGACATTGCACAGAAGTGCTGCTTATCCCGAGCTGGAAATATCAGCAGAGACCCCCTCACACCCCCATCATGGATTTATCTGACCTGCACAATTTGCATATTCTGATATTGTACAGTTTTATAATTATCCACATACATCGTAGAGTGTTTTTCTGACACAAAAGTCTTCAAGGAAAGTTCTATTTAGACATCATCCCAATGTCAAAACAAACGACAAAGTGCTTAATTTCCATTTCCTCTCTATTTGTTGTAAAGACCGTCAATTAGTTTAGCAATACTTAATCTAGGCGTTTGAGGTTGGTGCTCAGACGTGGAGTAATATCAGGTGCAGCTGTGATATACGCTCATTATACCATGGCTAAGAACCAATCAGATCGCCTGAATTCACCCTTTTGTTTTATAACATTTATTTGACATTCACATGGGTTGTTTTTAAGAATCTCTTTGCTTAGGTATAAAATATCAGACAAAAACGCACGGAGAGTCCTCAGAGATGATTAGATAATGGCAGGAATTGCTGCCGCTGCTCCCTGGTAACTTTTAATTGTTTTTAGGGATTTGTGACCTTAAGAGATGCCATATTCGTTCTTATGTGTGATCTGTAGTATCTCTTTAACCCTGAATATATAGAAATTCAGTGATTGCTTTTTGTGTAATTGGACTTACAATAGCCTATCTGACTAAACCTGTCACCTGGCTTGTGGATCCATCTGGTTGTGCGAATTGAGTTACGGCCCAGAAATTTCTGTATCTGGTCGGCATTCACCTACATGCTCCTGTCATTCTGCTATCTCCCTGAGACTGGTCTACTCTGGTATACAGTCACTGATCTCACCACTCATACTGCTGCTTGTGACACATTTGCCAGCCTAGCCAGGTCGGCTAAAACTCTAACCAGACATAAAACTTCACTGTCAGCTTTGGTCTCCTGAACATCCACTTACTCACAACCGAGGCTCATTTCATCCAGGCTCTCCTCATCGACCATAAGCCACAGTTCACCGTCTCCTGAAGCCACAAGGTGACCACTTATCACTTTTCCACCTCGCTCACTCATCTATCCATTCTCTCACTCAATGTAATACTGTTGGGGGATTTCAATATACAAATTGACACCATTAACTCGCCTCTAATCAGAGATTTTTTTATCATGCCTTCACAGTTTTTGATTGACGTAACTCGACGTACATGCATGTTAATCACCATCTTCTCAGAGTCATTGGCCCTCCCTCCCTATAAAAGGCTACAGCCAGTTGGCATACATTTGAGGTGAAATTGTGGAGAGCCACAAACCATTGACCTGAAAACGAGCAAGAACTGACATCACCTCTAAAGAAACAACAACACTGCCAGTTAGTGAAGAAGTTGTCAGTTCAACAAAGGGACAGAAGCTGGATTACATTGCCCTTGAACTTCCAAGGACTTTACAGATCTTTGTTTGCAAAATGAGGCAAGCAGGTTTGGGCCAATACCGGTAGGTAGAGGGATATTTGGCTCATGACGCCCTTTGGTCTACAACAGTGAACATACAGTACCTGATGTGAAAAAATGTAGTGAAAAATGTCACTCATTTCCCCTTTAAGAGGTGGAATAATTCCACTTACTAACTGCACAGTCTGTCACTGACTAGATTGCTTGATACAAGGTGAATAGAACTGTTCTGTCAAAATCGGGTATAAACTTTAAATGCATGCCAGAAACAAACTTGTCAAGACACTAATGGATGAAGCAGCATTGTTGCTGGATAATAGATAATCAAAATGTAACATGAAACTGTTTCATAAATACAGATGTACTGTAGGCCAGTGTGTGTGTGTGTGTAAGTGCGACCAAAATGATCACATTACATCAGTTTAAATGGAGAATAGACATTGCAACCCCCCATATATCTTACCTTTTTATCTTTTGCATTGTTTCTCTAGCTGACAAGTTAAATCAATACCTGTTAAATTTAACAGTTGTCATATTAAATATTGCTTTTAATCAAAGATCCTTTGATTTTTTAAATAGAGAAAGTTCAAATGTCAGTTCTTTTAATCATTAATCTGCCACATTAAGCATGGGGGATCATTGTAACTGCTACCCATGGTTTTCCTCATTCAAGCTTAAAGAGCTCACTGACTGACCTATTGTAAATGAAGTGATAAAAATGCTGACAATTTCATGTAATAGATAAATAGTTAAGTTAATGTTCTTGATCTTTGAAAAGGGTAAAATATGTAAATCCTTTCATATAATGGATTACTATGTAACAGTAAAGAGTTGATTGTTTAATCTTGTCCTGCAACTAATGTTCTATTGCATTTTGCTGTGGGCTCTTTTTGTTCATACTCTGTATGCTGCTCCACAAGATCCACTATTATAGGTTACCTTGGTACAACAATTTGTTTTACTAAATTGTTTGGAAGGAGTCTCCAGTGATGAACTAAATGAGCTTATTGCAAATATTGACACTTGTGAAGAATATATATGGGTGATACCAGATACATACTCCTGATCCAGACCTACTGCGCATAGTAGACATATGCTGATTACACTTAGGATTCATCTTTGGAAGGCAGAATGAGAGAGAATGTAAAGAATGAGGAGGAACCCTGAGCTGATGTTGGATCTATTCTAAACTCAACAGGTTCCTTATCAAGACCACTGTCTTGATCAAATTGACTCCAGTCATGAGTCCCCGCAGTCAAAATCAAATCCAAATCAGATCCAGCAAAGTAATATGATGTTGTGATAGGAATGAGTCACAGAATCATATTGCAACAAGTAGCACCAGCTATGCAGCCACTAACCAAAGTGAGGAGTGCACTTTGTGTGCCAAACTCAAGTTACCAAGAGTGATCCAAGAGACATACTCAAGATTCTCAAGTCCCATTTCTCTGACCAAACTAGGGATCATAACTCAATTTTCTAACATGCCCCTAGACCCAGTAGAGTACACTATAAAGTCTACAAGAGATGTCACAATTTGCTGCAAAAGCTGTGGAAGATTGTACTGTAATTTAGAAGAAAGGAAGAGTTGCTCTGCAGTGGATATTCACGGAGGGAGTCTGGATCCCAAAAGAGGAGGTCAAGAATATCAGGCAGTTTAGGACCATCTCCCTGCTCAACATGGAGGGTGGTCTTCCTCCCTGTAACTTACTGACTAACTTACTTGAAGAACGCTACTTTGACACTCCCTCAGGTTGCCTGGAACATACAGGTGTGGTCACACAGCTAATCCATAAGGCACAGGAAGGAAAGGCAGATTTGTCAGTGCTGTGACATTTGATGAATACGCAGGGCTCCACACCACCTAAACTGAGAAAGCCTTGGATCGCCACTATGTCCCAAAAAACAAATCACCAGGGCGGTGAGCACTGACACCGATTGTGAGCTGAGAGACCTGGATTTTATTTCTACAGAACAACAGGTGGCTTGTCTGATGATATTGAAGGAAGCCATCCTCTCCCCAGGTGAACCTAAATAAACCGGCCATCATAATCAGGTTTCTACACAGGCAACACAAGTCTGTACTGCTTAAACACAGTTTGCCAAAGGACTCCAAATCCATCAAAGCAGGGCAAGGGCCAGATGTTTCAGGAGGGCAGGTCGAGTGCCACCTCCACAAAACCTTTTTCCCCAAAATACAGTTTGTTCAATAACTTCTTGTGGAACAAGAAGCATCCCAGGCTTCTATACTTACCCTATGGCAGAGGAGGGTTACAGTGCCCTAATATCCGATGGTACTATTGTCAGTCCAGCTGAGGACACTTACCGGTATGTTTTCACTACAGATGGAACCCTTCCATGTACGGATATTGAGTCACACTCACTTTCCCATACTCAAATGAACGTATAAACTTTAAAAAATCCTCTACAAATCCTATTGTCCAAACAAGAGTCTGGAGAAAATTCTCCATCTGTCTCCTGTTACAGCCCAATTTGGGTTAACAGCTTTTTTAGTCCAGGAAAAGCAGATACTGGTAATTGTGGCCAGATAGAGGGGTAAAACAAATAAAAGACCTTTATGGTTATATTGGGAATATCCCAGCATTTGTGGAGTTGATTTGGAAATCCAATATCCTTTGAACATTTTTTCAAACACCTTCAATTCGGGGGTTTTACTACAGCAAATTAAATTCAACACATGTCCTTCCTGCCCCTGGACCTTTTTGAGAAAATGATGACAAATAATTCTTTCAGAAGCGGCATCATATCTGAACTTTACTACTTACTGAATGCCTACTCAACTGAGTCTTGTGACTCTAAGTTCCATGCTTGAATTTCAATTTGAATGAATGAATTTAGCATCTGTCATTTAAAAATGCATGCACATGTGAAGCAGCCTAGATAGAGACAGGTAATATTTGCTTAAGACTAAGGAGGTGTGTGGAGGGAATTATCTTCTTATCCCTGGAAAATGGTTCTTACATTTCATTTCAAAAGTACAGGGTTGTTTTTTTCAGTTTTAAAAACAATAATCTATTCCATCTGTTGAATAAACCTGGAGCAGAATAAGAGTACCCTCTGCATAACTCCTTTCCCTTATTCCTTAATTACTGGTTTGTACGGCAATGATATTTGAATGGACTCAAAATCTTACACCTCTGCTGAATCTTCTTATTAACTGCCTTTTATGTTATTTACGGTATCAACCAGCGAGCAACAGGAGATTCACCTCACCCTGGCCACAGAGTTGTCAGAAACTAGACAGAGGCTCAGAGGGTTTTATGACTTTCAGCATTTTTACAGTACATATTCCATTCATGTAAGCTCACTTTAAACAAAGTGCATTCAGAAAGTTCTTGTTTCCTGTATGCAATTAATGTGTTAAATCTAGCAAAATCTGCCCCCCCTCCCCAAATGCAGACATGTAAACAAAGTTGGATTGTCAATTTAAATCTAAAGCAAGTGAAAAAATGGGTGCATAACAATAATCAACCAAGAAAAGAATTCCCAACAAAAACTGGGAGGTGAGATTCCATGATGAGTTTCTCAACAAACTGGCAAAACAAAGAGTGGCTGAGGAGACCAGTCTAAATAGCAGGCAGATGGTGGTACTGATACTGGTGATGCACTCCGGGTGTGTAGCTATTTTCTAGCTATTTTCTAGCCTCTTCTTAAAGATACTCTTAATTTAAGAAGCTCTTAATTTAGTAACTGTTTCGTGTTTACTGCTGCCTATGTTAGCCAGGACTCCCTTGAAAAAAGGTTCTTAACCTTGATTGGATTTGCTCCAGGTTAAATAAAGGCTGAATAAAACAAAATGGATACCAAAAACCAGAACATGGCTTTTGCAATCACTTTTCAAAAAGGAAAATTATGACTTTAATTCTCCTTTTAACATCTCCAAATATGTTTTTTTCTTCTCTCCACTATATAGTTCAATAGTTCAAAGGTCCAGTCTCACAGGAGTCTTTGACAGTCTGACATTGCACCCTGACGTTGGAGGCACTGGTACTTCCCTGAGGTAAGAACAGAATCATAGACATCCTCCATTCAGAGTCCTCATACAGGTGTGGTGTTGGTGCAAGAGCCACAACGGTCCCTCAGGTGTATGCCAGTTTGTATTATTATTATTATTATTATTATTATTATTAGTATTAGTATTAGTAGTAGTAGTAGTAGTAGTAGTAATAATGTTATTACTATTATTGGTGTTATTATAAGACAGTCAAAATTAAATTAAGTGTAGTGATGAATAACATTCCGCTTTTATTCATCTGGCTTCTATATTTCATGACGAAGTATCCACCATTCCACCAGGTGCAGTAAACACATGCAGAGATTATTCACAAAGTCTCCAAGTAAAACAATCTGTCAGAGCTGTAAATATAAGGACTCTTATTCACATCTGGATAAAACCAGCACCTTTGGACATTAAGGGCTTTGCTGATATGAGACGAGTACTTTTGGATGTGAATGCAAACACAACAAGGTGTAACTTGGATTGTTTAAAGTGGTAAACTGTTGAATAATGGAGACAAAGTTAAATCATATCTAATGTACACAATAGTTCATCCAAAACATGATTTGAATACACATGGACAGTAATACTATTTGCAGATGTCCGTATAATTTACTCCTGAACTACTAATCAAACCTTTAACTTTCTTCTTTATGATGTATTTTGTTTGCTGGAGACTTGCTGGTCTTCCAGCTGAGAGTCCATGTCCTCTTTTGTAAGAGCCGTCTGTCCTGCATCACTCCCAGGTATCTGACAGTCCGATGGGCAGTGGGGAAACACACCACCTCATCTTCTGCTGTCTTCTTCCAGCGACAGAGCCTCCAAGACTCTTTCCAAATGTGCCACTCTTGTCCCTCCTCCTGTCCCTCCTCTTGTCCCTCCATCGTCTCCTCTTCGTCCTCCTCTTCATCTCCTGCTCTGTGAGGAACTGCCACCATCCACGACTGTTTCCAGGAGGAGAAGCTGGCATTTAATTTGTGGAATTGTAAATGAAGTGGGACAGAAGGTTTACGCTTTACTCTCTCATCCACTTTATTGTCCCGTCCTTTGTCCGTGTCCTCTTCAGTGTCTTCCTCCTTCACATCTTTCTGCTTATACTCGTCTCCCTCTTCTTTGGTTAAGTCCTCCTCATCTTTCTCATTATGCTTGTCTGTTTCGATATCTTCCTCTTTTTCACCATCCTCTTCATCCTCGGTCATGCTGTCTTCCTCATTCTCACTGCCTTCACTTTTGTTGTCCTCTTCATCAGTGCATTCCTCCTCATTCTCACTGTCCTCATTCTGGTCATCTTCCTCCTCCTCGCTGTCACTGTAATCGTCCACGTCCTCCATTTTGTTATGATCCTCATCATCATTGTCTTCCTCTTTCTCTTCATGACTTTTGGTTGTAATATCTTCTACCTCAGTCTCCTCTCTGTCGTTATAATCACACTCTTGTTCACCCCTTTCTTCTTCCTCTTCTTTTTCTTCTTCCTCCCCATTTTCTTCCCTCTCATCTCTCACTTCTTCATTTTCTCCTTTTTGTTCTACCCCTTTGTCTTCCATTTCTAGTTTGCCCTCTCCATTTTCTTCCCTTTCATTGTCCCTGTCACCTTTTACTCCTATTTCTTCTTCTACCTGTTCTTCCCCTTTGTCTTCCACTTCTATTTCTTCCTCTCTGTTTTCTTCTTCATCTCCATTTTCTTCCCTTTCATCTCCCCATTCACCCCTTTCTCCTTCTAGTTCTTCTTCTACCCTTTCTTCCCTTTTGTCTTCCACTTGTATTTCTTCCTCCTGTTTTTCTTCTTCCTCCCCACTTTCTGCTTCTGTTTCTGCTTCTTCTCCAGTTCCTTCTTCTCCTACTTCATTCTCATATTTTACTTCCACTTTGTCTTTTTCCTCCTGCTTGTTTTCTTCCTCCTCATTCATTTCTAGATCTTCTCTGTCTTCTGGGTTTTCCTTCATTTCATCCTCTGTTTCTTCATCCCCATCTTTTTCAGTTATTTTCTTCTCCTCTTTTGTTTGTTGGTTTTCCTCCCCTTCCATTACATTATACTTATTTTGAGTATCTTTGGCTTCCTTCTTTTCTCTCCCTCTCTCCTCCTTTGCTACCACATCTTCCTGGTGGTCATTGTCTCCATCCTCATCGTTATCATCCTCTTCTTCATCTTCCTGATTCTCTTCCTCTATCTCATCATCTCTTTTATCCATCGTGTCGCTTTTATCAGCTTCAAAAGCTATGTCTGATGCACTCCACTTCTCCTGCTCTTCCTCCTCCTCTTCCTTCTTGTGTACCTGTTTGTCTCTCTGATCTCCATCTTCATCATCACTCTCCTCGTCATTATATTCATTCTCTTCTTTAGCTATATCGCTATCCTCCTTCTTTTCCTTGTTTACCACTTCTTCCTCTTCTGCCTGTACTCTGTCAGGATCTTCATCTTCTTCCTCATTCATTCCTTCACATTCCTCATCCTCATTGTTGTTGCTTTCATTGTCTTCATCATTTTCTGTCACCTCCTTTTTCTTCCATTCATCTGCTCTATCTTCATTATCTAGTGTTTTCTCCTCTTCCTCTGACCCTTCAAATGCTTCCTCTACTTCCTCTTCGTTGCCACTTTCTTCTTCCTTTTTATCTTCTACTACTTCCCCCTCTTCTTCAGCTTGTAATTTCTCTTCCTCTTTGCCACATTCCTCTTCTCCTTGTTCTTTGCCATATGCTTCCTCTTCTTCTTCCTTCTCCTCTTCCTCATCCTCATCTTCTCCCTCCTCCTCCTCGTTTTCTACCTCCTCCTCCTCCTCATCTTCTCCCTCCTCCTCCTCCTCGTTTTCTACCTCCTCCTCCTCCTCATCTTCTCCCTCCTCCTCCTCCTCGTTTTCTACCTCCTCATCTTCTCCCTCCTCCTCCTCGTTTTCTACCTCCTCCTCCTCATCTTCTCCCTCCTCCTCCTCCTCTTCATCTTCTCCCTCCTCCTCCTCATCTTCTCCTCCTCCTCCTCCTCCTCCTCCTCCTCCTCCATGCCCTCTGTCTCATCTCTGTCCTCCTGCATCTCATCTATTTGGGCCTCCTCGGGTGGGACCCATCGTTTAGGTGCCCTCCAGGCATCCTTCCACTCGCTGCTGTCTGTGATATCGTTGTCTAGTGTGGCCAGATGAAGGAAGGTTTTCTTTTGGGCCACCCTGGTCAGCTTGTGACTGTGATGATGATGAGCCTGCAGTGATGGCTGACACCACCTGTGGACACAGTCAAGCACTGGTTTGGGATTTTTGAAGTAATAAAAATCCAATACCAAATTTATTTATTCGAAAAATGCTAAGCACTAAACCAAGAAATAACATAAAAGATAACTCTTGATTGTCAGAGTGGCCCGTTAGTGAAAGGGTAGTTATGGTATTGTGGCTTTGCGGTACCTTCTGGGAGAGACCCAGTCTCCATATTGCCCTTTAGTCTTGTCCACATTCAGAATAAGAACACCAAAATTATAACTGTGTAAATGACTGTAAACTACCATAACAATTGCCCACCTCATCTGCTGCCTGAATGACCAGCAGATGCTCCATTTCTTGTGATGCTCCTCTTCCTCCACAGGAGATGAAGCAAGCTGCCAGGAGTCACTCCATCCTGGCATAAAGACCTCATTTATTTCTACTATGGCTTCATCTTTGCTGTCGTCTAGGTTTGATTCCACCCCAGACAGTTTCCATGAGTCCTCCCAGTTTGAAGGCTCATTCTGTGTGATGATGACAAAGGAGTCTGTGTCAGCTAAAGAAGTAGAAAATAATAAGAACGTTGCCCTCACCTCTTCCTCTAGTTCTTCTACTTTGTCACTCTTGTTGGTGATGGGTTGTTCATACTCAGGCCAGCCACAGTCCCACTTTGGTTTCTCCTGCCTGAAGGCGAAGTTCATTATCTTCCAAGTACCAGCCCAGACTGGAAGAGTAAAATGTTTGATTTGAGGTTTGCAAACCCCTTGTCTTTCTAAGAAAGTCTCCCAGTCAAAGTGTTTTCCTTCATAGGACTCTAAATGAAGCAGATGCCTGACCTGGAAACAAAAATGGTAAAGACGGTTTGGGAAGTCTTCATTGGTCACATTTTATCTGAAGACTGGATTTTCATATTTAAGCTTTTATCACAACACATTTAAAGCCCAGCTTCCCTTTTCAGTGTAAATTTACTGGTTTGGTTGACAAGCAATTGTCAACCAAAGTTGGGACAATGCTGCACTGTAGACTAACACATGAACAACACATGAAGGATGCTGCTTCTGTTATTATTTTGTTAGAAATTTGACAAAGGCTTAACAAAAATCAAACCTTACACAAAAGTCTCCTAGTGGAAAACAAGTAATTGGAGAAAATGTGGTGGGTGTTAATGAGGCAATGCTAATGTAATGTTAATGAGGCAAATGCCGATGAGGAGGAAATAGGTGTTCTTCTGTTATTAAAAGGATCAAACATTCATTCATTTTAATGAAATGAGTGCAGCTTGTGTACCTGTTTCCAACACTGTGTCCATTTGTAGGCTGGAAACACCCACTCAGTGTCTGTATGAGCCACCTGTGGTTTGTATTTTCTGGCGTTGGCCAGCATGATGGTGGTGAAACCTGGAATCTCGATTTTCTGCTCTTTGGCTTTTAGATAAAGATACTTTGGAGGCTTCAGACTCATCCAGGAGTCTTTCCAATACAGCCGGAACACATCCACCTCCACGCGTCTTTTGGGCCTTGGAAGTTTGGGAGAAGGGGCCTTTTTTGGTGGGGGTGGGGGTGGGACCTTAGGTTTGGCTTTGGGGGGTGGAGGAATGATTTTAAATTTGATTTTTGGTTTGTTTTTCTCGTCATCATTGCTTTTGTTAAGTTTACTGAAGTCTCCATTGGAAACAAGTGACCAGTGATAATTCCACTTTGAGTGACACCTGCAGGTAAAACAAAACCAAATACGGTCAGTACTACATCATCAGGGGATTTCTTTCTGTACTTTGCTGTTTTAATACTTTCCTGTATAGAGCACCTACAAATATAAAGAGTTATAAAATATGATATAGTTTTGTACATCGTACATTAACCACATTTTTCAGGAAATGGCAATAAAATGCAATTTTTCTTACTTTTCCCATGTAATTTAAAGTCTAAATGTGGCATCAGTGGTTTTGGGATGATTCCTGGTCAGAAAAGGTGCAATGTCAGACATTCCATGAGTGTTCCCTGCAGTTAAGTAGGAACCTATTGTAGGCAAAAAAAAATTGTGTTTGGATATTTGTGTGTCCGCAACTGTGTTTTTGTGAAATATCTGAAGATGCACAGGTAGTATATAGAAACACAGTTGTGCATATTACACCACCGTGTCCACAACTGTGGACTAGAAGCATTTTTAGAGGGTGAATTACTTGGGCTATATGGACTCCAGCATCACCCATCTACACCTCCTCAAACTCTGTGTGTTGCTAACTAGCTCATTTCTGTTTGTGTATTCTTCACTGAGGGCTATTTGCACATGTGAGGCTCTGGGCTCATTCTTGTGATTCCCTCTTCTAAAAGGAAAACCAACTGGTTCACAGATCACTTCATATAGTTTCCCAGCAACAGAAGATAATCTCACAGTTTGACAGAACTTTTCTTCTTCCACTCAGCTTCCTGTTTCTGCTGATCTGCCACACTCTGAGCTCTCTTCTCCCATTGGTCTCTTAGTGGTCCATTGCTGAATGTCCGCTTTTCTTCTTTTCTTGGAAGCATTCTGTTTCCTTAAAATGTAAAACAAAATTGAAGATGTAGATAAAATCATATTGCAAGAGACCAAAACTACACCAACATGCTCCCTTCACAACTTCCTCCTAGACTTGGAGATGACCAACAAATATTGACCTGCTGACCTGAGCACCCATGAAGAGGCGTAAGGATGGAGCAGGTCAGTCGGGAAGGCCGGAGCAAGGCAAATGACTTAACCTTGATCTGAGGTCTCAGGTGAAAGATGTTGGACTTCACCACTGAGCCAATCTGTACATCAAGTTTATGGTCATTGATTTCTTCAGTGTCATCTAAAAGTCAGTCCATATTAACTGTGTCAGGGGCAAAAGGTACAGGGAGAAAAGAAGGGGACCAAGAAGAGAACCTCGAGGCCACATGGACACAAAAATTTCTCTTTGATAAGTAGGATCTTCAGTGCCTCATCCTGAATGCCCACCTAGTTCTCTTGTCCAGATAGCACCTGTTGTCCGTTCAGCATAGCAGTGAACATTTACACCTACAGCCAGTTTAATGTCACTATTCACCTGTCCCCAAATGCTGTGGGAGGAAGCTGGAGTACTCAGAGGGAACCCATGATGATGGCACACAGGAAAGCAAAGAGCTATTCGTGGTGGCGGTGGTGGTGGTGTTACAGCAGCAGCAGCTTCACTTTTACATGGCTCATTTGTCGGGAAGATATCTGTCTGCAGATGTGACCAACATTGTGAAGATGTTTAGTGTTTTTCTATTATCATTTGTATTTCCTTTTGTGGACCTTAGGGTACGAATTTAAGTTAAATCTTACCTAAACCCTCTTTATTGAGTTTTAGTTTCTAGTTACTGTTGTAGGAACCTGACCGAGTTTGGATGTCCCACTACCTGTGCACCTTGTCTTCAGTTGGTTTCTGTTTTATTTTGTAGGATTATTTCCAGCTTTACACCTCCCTGTTTTTGACATGTTAATCCTCACTTTGTCTAATTATCTTCAGCCGCCACTTGTTTGCACCGCCGTTTATGTGCTGTTAATCCCAGACACATTACAACATGGATCTTGGCCTCTCTTCAACCCTCTTCACCACTGACCACCACACTGAGTCCCCTTTTCTCACAGTTCCCACTAATGTTGGAGACGTGAAGCAGGTGTGACACTACAATCAAAGCAGCTGATGAGTGATGATGTCTGTGTCTCTGCTCCCAAAGAGACTGTTTGTAACAAATCAGTTTATCATGAAAAACACATGAGAATTGCTAGAATAGAGGTGTGCCTGTGGCTTTCTGTATGCAGATGATTCTGCTCAGTTCTTACAGTGGTGGGCTGCTACACATGCTGAGCGGCTGCTCTCAATTGAGTGAACTCAGAGTGAGATTCACTTTAATCCCAGTCTGTCAGCAGGATGACCTCTGTCTGTAATTAATGACTCTGGCTGATTCAACATATTAACCACCACTTAAATTTAGGAGATGAGTTCAGAAGCTCAGTACTCATTAAAATGTCTCCCAATGAAAATGCGGAGACCAAAATAACAGCAACCTTTTCATAATAAACAACAAAAAGCCTCAAGAAAAAGCCAAACCAGAACCAATAAAGAGGAAATACAGCATTTTAGACTGATTGCAGTTGTAGAACTTAACATGGTCTGTCTGTGTGCCCATCCATCCATCCATCCATCCATCCATCCATCCATCCATCCATCATCCATCCATCCATCCATCCATCCATCATCCATCCATCCATCTATCCATCCATCCATCCATCCATCCATCCATCTATCCATCCATCTATCCATCCATCTATCTATCTATCTATCTATCTATCTATCTATCTATCTATATCTATCTATCTATCTATCTATCTATCTATCTATCTATCTATCTATCTATCTATCTATCTATCTATCTATCTATCTATCTATCTATCTATCTATCTTCTTTTTCTGAACCATTTTATTCCTTTGGGGTTCAGGGCAGGGTACTCCACCCCTGAATGAGGTGCCAGCTCATTGCAGGGCCCAATGTGAGCTTTTGGGGCTTCGGTGCCTTGCTCAAGGGTACCTCACCTTGGTCAGCAGAGTCCAGGTTCAAATAGGGCCCAAGCTGGCTGCTCTGCTTTGATTGTAAATGGACATAAACAGTTTTAACGGGTTTCTAAATAAGAATGCAGTTACGCATCACCCTCAACACAATGTATAGAAAAAGTCTCCCAAACACGTGCTGGTTTACCTGATATCGGTGTCTCTGAGGCAGAACGTCAACAAAGGAATTCAGTAACTTGGGGAATCCATGTGAGCCACACTGGGTCAAATGAGTGTCCTGGCTGCTCGGCTGTCTGGTACTTTTACAATGATCACCCTCCCTCTCTCTCTCTCTCTCCCCCTCTTTTGCTCTCTCTCTCTCTCTCTCTCCCCCTCTCTCTATTTGCCTTCAGTCTGGATTTTGAAGCAACATTTAGAAGCTTACGTCCATCGGGGTCTGTAAATCTGCTCTCTGGTGCGTCGGCTTCCCCCCGTGGTTATTTTTGCTTGTATCCTCAGCTGCAGCTCTAAATTTAGCGAGGGGGAGAAGCAAACATAAGGAGAGCAGCGTGGACAACCTGAGAAGGAACTTGAAATAAATAAAAAGATATGTGAACTCAATCTGTGGTCAACAGGTGCAACAGCAGGAATGCACCTCAGGTCTGCGCACGTGTCAGCCAATCAGAGCTCAGTGCTGTTCTCTCTGCAGAGACATTCGACCATCAACTACACTACAGCATTGACATATGTTACTTGGCAAAGGGCCAAGACATCAAAAATGGATTCCCCAAAAGTGGGAGGGTCCAGACGACAACTCTCCAGAACCAAGAACACATTGCAGAAGGCTAATCTCTGCTTGTTCCTTCCTCGTGACTGAGGCTCCAGCCATAGCACAGCTGCTCCACAGAGAGGTGGAACATTCCTCAGCCCTCATATGCTAGACAGCGCTTAGCCACCTTACCCACAATGCTGTGCTGCTGCAAAAGTACAAGCCGTGAACAGTTCTAGCTTTACATCATCTGAGGCAGAAAGGACCAGCTTCATCTGGTCGTCTTGTCCACTGCACATGGCTACAGCGTCTGACTTCCAGAGCTGCCGATGGTTCAGCTGTGATGTGGTAAGAAATGGGAGAAGTTAGAGAGACCCAGGAGACTTCTGAGCTATTGAGTTCGAGGTTGGAAAAGAAAAGAGAGTCTCTGATATGTGTCAGGTCAGAGAATCCATCCAGGGCTGAAGGGACTCATGACCATGTGGCAGCTACAAGAAAACTCCACTGTGATGATTTGATCGCTATAACATCCTTTCATAGCATCACACAATGTTTCTTATCAAGCTGTGAGACCCGATTGTGTGTGGGTGTGTGTGTTTGTGCGTGCGTGTGTGCGTGTGCGACTGTGCCTGACTCAAAGTTATCCCTCAGTGTATTTATCGGTATGGTTTTGTCACGTGACACCACTAGATGGCAGCATTTTACAAACACGGTAATGTTTTAAGGGCTCTTAAAACAGTTATAAGTTAATTATGTAAAAACAACAAACTCAAACATAGAAAATGAACACTGACTTTACAAGATAAATGTAATTCTACAACTTTGTTATTTGACATTAATGGAGATAAACCAAAAACAAACTGATAGAGACTGATATTTTTCAGCACCAGTGTAACTAGTTGCATTAAAATAATAACTGTCATGCTCTGAATTTATTAAAACATAACACCAAAATAGAACACACACATCCTTTTACTTCACATTCCCCTGACCCCTGACCCTGACCTAAACCCAGTACTAACCTCAACCTTAACCAGGTCTTCACCTCAAACAGTCCTTTAAAGTTTTGAGGACCATGTCCCCCAAATGTCCTCACTTCGCTACATACATACACACACACACACACAATTTGAGGGCAGTACTTGTCGGTCATGATTCATCAGTTCTTGTGTATTATTGGTGTTTGTTGATGACACCAGGTTATATTTGAAAATGATGATGTTTAAATGATGATGTTTGACAGAACAAAACATGGGATTTTGCGTGTTTGTAGTCAATTATCTTTGATTTGACCTTTTTCTAGTGATGATTTGTCCCACCGATTTCTCAAAAATGTGAGTGACGTTTTTATTGAACGGCCTGAACAAGTGTGGGTTTACATCAACCTGCCCTGAGTGAGAAAGAAGCTTCACCTTCACCTCAAATAGAGCAAAGCTTGATTGAAACTTGACTTTTTACCACTTTCATTCAGTGTTGTACAGCAGTCTTAAACGAGTCAGTAGGATGTGAGGGGAGATGAAACGATGCCTTCATGGACGTCGGTGATCATCTGCGTGATCATGCTGACTTCCTGATCAGGTTCCTCCCTGCTGCTTTCAGCCCTCCTGCTGTGTATTAGCACGGATCAGACTGCATTGTGATGGGGGCCACATTACAAAACAACCATTTCCAGCAGCAATTGTTCTCTGTTGTCAGAGAGGGGGGCCCATTAACCCCGGCTGGATGGAGGGAGGGAGGGAGCAGGAACCTGGTGCAGATCTGCGCTTCAATGGCACCTTCATGGCAAAGAAATGTAGCAGAAGAACAAAACGTTGCCTTTCACAAGGAGAGTGGAGGAAGAAAGCTGGAAGAGTCTTGTTAAAGACGGCAGTTAGGAGTCTGTCATGGTGTCGCCACGGCGGCAGAAAAGAACCAATGAGTTACAGTGAGCCAGGAGACAACAGCTCCAAATACATAGTGGGGTGAAGACGAGGAAGATTCTTCTAAACCCTCCTCTCTCACACCTTCCATGTCTTCTTCAGCCTCTCTCACTCCTCCCCTCCCCCAACACATACAGTCTCACCTCATACACATGCATGAGACCCCCCCACCTCGCTTCACATGTTAATGACCCTGCTGCTGGGAGCACATCAGCCACCAGGAGCCACCTCCTCACCTCCAGTCTTCTCTATCTGGGAGCTTTGTAGTGAGGTTGCACATTAAAAGTATTTGATGTTTTTTCCCAGACTGTATAATCAGCCTTCATTGGTGGGACCAACACAGAGCAGAAGAGGCCCAGCTTCTGAATATATCCGGTCCAGGTCCGTCAGGCCCAACACTTCCACTTGCTCTCACTTTAAAAAGACCAACCTTAACCAGTTTAGTTTTCAAGTTTACTTCGTTTTCAACAACAAATCGATGTGTCACACCAGTATCAGCAGAACCTTCTACTGGGTCTTGATTTCGCTTCAATTTGCACGTCGGCAGGTTTTCGTTGTTGATTCTGCGTGCACGTGAAGATGTGGGCGGGGTAATGGGTGGGGCGTAGCCCCCCCGCGAAGGTCACCTGGCCAGCAGAGAGCAGCTCCCAGCAAACAGAACCGAGTCCCATGTGTGAAGGTTCCTCTACCGTCGGGACTATCGATGTATTCTTCAGTTCGGGACTTTTTAACCTTTTGATACCCGGAACTACCGACCGCACCGGATATTTAACAACGATTTCTACTTTACACCAAAGGAAGGGATTTAAAAGGAAATAAATCAATTTTTTTTAATTTTTCTAATCTGTGATCAACGGAAAAGTTCTTGATTGTTGGCTAAAATGATGCATCTGCTCAGGTGAGTTGAACAGAACCTGTAAATTCCACCTTTGAGTCCCTCAATGTGCTCTAATTGTGTTTGGGACCCAGCAGGATCTGGTTGTTAGCAGTTATTTGGATCATCTGTGGAGCCGCTTTGCCTGCTTCAGGTACGTCTTACCACACACACACACACACACACACACACACACACACACACACACCACACACACACACACTCACTCACACTCACTCACTCACTCACTCACTCACTCACTCACTCACTCACTCACTCACACTCTCTCTTTTTTCTGATAAAGTTATTAATGTGTCATATTTAATTGAATGTATTATTGATGGCTTGGCCAGAATCTCAAACTTCTGCTCCTCCCAATCACCGATGATAAATAGACACCTAAATGCTAAACTAAGCATGTTGTCACAAACACCTCACTTTTGCCTGTTTCAACTGTAACCTGCAGGTTTGGTTCCATTGCTTAGTTTTAATCGTTTTAAGATTTTCTTCCAGATTGTGATGGAGAGAAGTGCAGCAAAGCCACAACCACTTCCTCGCCCCTCTCCCCCTCCCCACCACATCTCCCCTCTTCTGGGGTGAAATCCCAGCAGCTGCCGCAAGACTTCCTGGATCAGTTCAGCCAAGTCAGCTCCTCAAACAGCGGCGACCGTAAACACCGCGACGCCAGCGCCGTGCTGCCCTTCGTCGGCCTCACCGGCAGTAAGTCCCTGCTGCGCCGATAAGGAAACTATTTCTCGCTTTATCTACAGAAGAATCCAACTGCTGAGAAAATTCTTCTGTCTTCGGAGGTTCCAGTAATCTTGTAAACATTTTATTGTTACTGGGGAGCTTCAATATCTTATAAGAGCTTTAAAATTTCACAGGAGCCAAGAATAAAGTTCAACAAAATGAAAAAGCTCTTCATAGTGCGTCCAGATGTAAAAGTCTGGATTGGAACTCAAGTCCGACACGTTTGCTTTTCGGGGTTTTCTGTGATTTTTCTGGGTTTGTTGAGACTCTTTGTGTTTGTCTGTTGATGTGAAGCAGGAGTAGGAATGTAGGCCCAGATGGAGAGTCTGGTCTGTGTCACATGTTCACAGACAGGCCGGGGGGGAGGGAGGGTCCGGGGGCTGCAGGCAGGTCTGGGGGCTCCTGGACAGGAACACAAAGTTTACTGCTTGAAGCCCTCCAGCCTGGCTCTGTTCACCCCCACAACACTGAAAACACCCATAATGATGGTTTCTGTTGTATTAGTATCATAGTCCGTTATTTCCTGTTTCCGACAGGAGGGATGCGCTGTGTTTATTTTAGTTAACGTGTTTCTCATCTTTGCTGTCATAGCTGCTGAGCAGAGCCGCAGCTGCTGCAAGAACGGTGGGACCTGCATCCTGGGCAGCTTCTGCGCGTGCCCCGCGTTCTTCACCGGGAGGAACTGCGAGTACGACCAGCGCATCAGGTGAGAGCAGACTGGGCTCCTCAGCCCCTGATCCACCCCATCATATGCAGGCCGGTGTTGTTTACGCTGCTCTGTCGCTAGGAGCTGTGGGCTGATTTCTCATGGAGAGTGGGTTCAGAAAGGCTGCTCCTACTGTCGCTGTGGTTACGGCATTCTGCACTGCTTCGCCAACATCTTCCATAAAGACTGTGGTAAGACACACCGAGCAAACACTGACTCTTGTATAGAAGGTCCCAATCCAGCCTACAGCTGGAGACCCACGGGTCAGATCAGAGCTGAGCACTGAGGATCATTTCCACCTCCTTTCTTTAAGTTCACGCAAAGATCCAGACGACCTGATGATGGTCCAAAGCTGCCGTTCAGGTTCAGTGACCTCTGGATGTAGATGCCTTTGAATAGTTGAAAGGCGACATTCGCATATCATGCTTTTAATCCCGGAGATGTGAAATTCTCCAGCGTCTCAACAAAAAGCGTCATTAGCATCAGCTCGGCTGCATTCCTCAGTGTTGTCCTTAGAAAAGCTACGTTACTCCCGGTACGGTCAGGTGGGCCCAGGTACGGCCGGGGAGCAGATAAACTGCAGCCACATCAGCACAAGGTTAAGTCCCCGTTTGAGGTCTGTGGTTCATCTTTTCTTTGTTCCCTGCAGACGACTCGGAGGAGCTCCGCTGGTTCAGCTCTTCAGGTGCCAGAGCTCTTCAGATGAAGAGCTTCCTGGCTGCAGCACAGCTTTTATTCCTGCTCCTCTTCTTCCTCTGAAGGCTCCACCTGGACGTTTCGGCTCAGAGCCCAATCATCTGGAATGAAAATATTTATTGTACCACAGACTTTGGTGCTCCGGATCAGACGCTCTGATCTGGGGCAACACACCGGGCGATGAAACGGACTCTTGAGCTGCACGGAAATTCTCTCCGTTCTGTTTTGTCTCAGCAAGTTCTGCAGGACTTCAGGGTGAAGCTTGAATGTAAATAGGAGTCCACTAACACACACATGTAAAGGAAGCTGTGCTTCAGCGAATTGTGTTGTCATATTTGTAAGCTTTTTATGGTTATTTGTTAATCTAAAAGTTGTTGCAGAGGCCTTTTTTAACTTTGCACAGACGGAGCTGACGTGGCTGTTTGACTCTGCTTCTCATTCTATTGCAGATTACATGTGGAAATACAGCCAAAAGCACAAGAGACAGTTAAGATTAAATCCTAACTGTATTAATCCAAAGATTCTTACAGATGTATTTAATGTTAATAAGCGGCTCCATAACCGGAGAAACGTCCCAAAATTGATCTAGATGGAATCAAATGATTCATTTTAAGCGCTAAAGTAGCAGGAGCTCCTGCTTTCCTCTTATCTACTGGTATTTTTAGAGGCAGCTCTCTCTGCCTGCTATCTCCAGACTTTATTGATGAGCTTTGTGCTGATTATCTGCTGTTTTCTTATCTTAAACAAACGTGTCAGCAGTTTGTTGTCCAGCCAAATGGCTCGGCTCAATATTACGTATTAACTGAAAGTGAAGTGATGTTAAAGGATTGTTTGTTTGGTAAATGTTGGTCTTCCTGTTATTTTTTTTAAATTGTCACCAAAATGCAGAAGCAATTATGAGGAAACTGTCCGAACCTGCTTTAACTTTAACTCTGTTACTACATTTCCTTAAGCACCACATTTATTCAGAAGTCTCAGTTATTGGAGCTTATTTATTCAGCCTTGATTTCTCTGGGAACTTCCTTGAGATTAAATCTCTTTTCAAGGGATACCCAGCCAAGATGACACACAGAGGTAGAAGAGTGAAATGGGGCAACAACATAGATGCACAGAGTTTAGCACAAAATTAGAATACAATTATTTATTTCATAATATGAAAGTGCTGATTTTTCTTGGTGAAACCTCGGGGGAGACCAAACAAAGCAGACCCATTCATTTCGGATGTCTGGTATTTTTGCCTCAATGACTCCTCAAGCTTTGCAGGTCAGCACTGTTAATAGGTCTAAAAACACACATAGGGACTGAGGACTGGGGTATTAAATACACACCCAGGAGATATAAAGTGCCCTTTAGAGCTCTCAACCATATCACGTTTGCTTTTCAACCAAGTAAATGCTTTCTGGAAGGCCTGAAGTGGACTTTCCATTTCCAAGACTGGTTGTTGGCTTCCTGATAAAAATTCAGTCATATTCAGATTTGGACTTCCTAAAGGTGATTCATCCATCTATCACTGACCAGAAGCTGCTCTTTCCCTGGTCTGATTAGATAATTCCTCATTCAGTATCTGCATGTAAATCATATGTAAATGTTCTCCTGCATTCTCCACACCATGAATTTAGCTGCCTCTCTACAGATAATGAACAAAAGCTTTGAGTTTGGATGACAGTGTAATTATTGCACAGGCACACCGGAATGACAGAAGAACGTTTGTCAGGAGGAGACCTGGGAAAATAGATTTGTTGGCGCCTGTGGGTTAGAACTTGTAGCTGCATCAATAATCTGTGTGAGCTTTAATGAGTCACAAAGTCCTCAACCAGACCCGAACCCAGAGATTTAAATCACCCAAAAGAATAAATGATGTGGTTTTTGGTGTTATACTGTGTAAACAACAGGTTCTTTAGTGGCTGATGGAAACCACAACATCTGTATCTGCTGTTTCCACCCAGAGGTCAAGCGTCCATCTTGGGATGAGTCTTCTAAGATTAACGGGCAACACAAAAACTTTCCCAGTGGATGTGATGTCATCCTTTTAGAGTCTACACGTGGTGTAAGAGGATGAGGTTCTAGATGGTTCACGTGTGTGACCCTGATAAGGACAGGCTGCAGCCATCGGACCACCAGGACCAAGAGGAGAACAGGGCTCATTTCGAAGTAAAAAAACCCACTCAGTTCATAAAACATGAGCACAAGTTAAAGGGAGCAGCATATTAGAGCTCTGAGACTGGAGCTGTTGGCTGAATAACACCTTTAGTGCTACATATCAACAAAAATGTAGGAGGAATATAAATACCTGAGGAGAGAATCTAAAGGTTAGAAAGTTTGAGGTGTGTTTGGAGCCTGGGAAAGTTTCCATGACGCCAGCAGCTGAGGCTTAAACAGCAGAAGAAGAACAGACATGGCTGGATTTCCCAGCTTTTGTCAAGAAATGGAAGGCTTTTCACTCTTATTCCACAGTAATCAGGCGCTAATCTCCTCTTTATTATCCTCAAATAATCCCACATATCTACTTGTTTAAAGTGTGTTCTGACAGCGTTCGGAAAGATGAAGTGGAAAATGTGATTAAAGCTCTTAGATGAGAACTGGTTTGCCAGCGCTCATCCTCTGCAGGTTCCTGTGTGTTCCCATGAAGACATTAACAGGATCGGAGGAGATTAATTCCTCTGCAGGAGAAAGGGAGGAGGAGCAGCAGCAGGAGATCTGAACCGGTTTAAAGCTTTTTGGAGGCTGTGAATAAGAGCAGGAACGTTAAAATCCTGCCACCCTTTATCCTCTTTAAATGAAGAAGATGTTATATTAAACAAAGCAGCTATTGAAACAATTTAATCATTTCTGTCTGTAAAATACTGTAATTCACAGCCAAACATTGTCTTCCCCACTCCATTATCAAATAATTACTGACTTTATTAAAGTAAAAAGCAACAGTGAGATCTTTGTAAGTGTAGGGTAATGAAAATTTTTCTGCTTCTTCAATTAATCAGCATGATGCTAGTGAAGGAAAACCAGTGGTGTCTGTCAGCAGAGCCAGAGGCAGCGGTTTTAGGAGCAGCTCTGCAGATGTGCTCTTGGGCCAAATAGCAAAAGAATGATGGTTGATTATTAAAGGTTTATTCTACAGAAGCATATTGCTGCCACATATCCAAAAAAGAGCAGGACCTATGGCTGGCTCCTCATGAAGCGGCTCCATTAGACCGATGGGGAACAACCTGAAGAGTGTCGGCTCTTTCAATTCTTCTTGGAGAACACACTGATAAACAACGTCAGAAGATCTCTCCAGGTCTCAAACAACCTAAAGCAGAACTTAACTTAATCATGTAAACCAGCCAGAGAAGAGCTAACGGAGAGTTTTGAACCCCTGAAGAAGGAAATGAAAGACGTAAAAAATGAGACAGCTAACAACACCACCGGCTGGGTTCAACATGTCCAGCAACAAGCAGGTTTCAGGATGCTACCATAGCAACGGACTACTACTAAAGAAACATCTGTCATGCTGAAGGTCTGGAAAACTGAGCTACGGAACCCTCAGTGCACACATCTGTAAGATAATAAAAACCTTTGACCATGATATTTATGACAATGTGAAAGGAAAAATGATCTTGTAATGAAAGTGATCTGATTAAAAAGTGAGCTGATAGTGGGGGTGTGGACTCTGCCCAAGGTGTAATTAATATGTGGGAGCCTGAGATGAACTAAAGGGACCTGTTCACTCTTTGTTTTGGCTAAAGTAATTTACTAAAACAGAGATACATCCTAACATAAGTTACCATAAGTTGGAGATGCAGCCTGCAGATCTGCCCCACAGGACCAGGCAGACCGGTCGGCCCAGAAGTCCAGGTCTCCTTGTTCTCCAGGCAGTTCGTAAGAAAAAGAGAAATAGCAAAAATTCTAAAGTTAAAAGGTTGCAAACATGCTCATTTCATGCTCATTCCAGATTCTTCTCTTTCTTTTCCTTCACATTTGAGTTCTAGAGTTTAGTTGGAATGTTCAAGAGAAGGAGAATCATTAAGCAGCTCAAAAGAAACAGCTGCCAGATCAGAGTCAGGCTAGAAACTCACCTCTCAGCTATGGATCATGATAAATGAAACCAGTCCTGAGATGATGAAGTATTTTATTTATCACACCTCTCTGCAAGGAAAAGAGGTCGATCTCATTTGACCACAGACAGGTCAATTTCTAGTCAAGCATAATTCATAAAGAGTCCGCAGGGAGATTTCTAATGGACTGATAGAGGTTTGCCTTATTAAAATATGAGTTCCGCTTTATTTGTACAACCATCTCCACGATATTACAGCACATCTCTAGAGACTTTAACTCGCACCATTTGGAGCGAGTGCTGTATCGAACACTTCCACTTGCAGGAAGAGCTTTTACCATTGAGCCATTTATGGGAACAATCTGGTCTGGTGGACTTTTAAGGAAGCAAACTCTGGTAGGCATGTCCAAAGCCAGTCCTTGAGGGCCACAATCCAGCCTGGTTTTCTATCCCACTGAATGCATTTTCAGCCTGGTAGGACAGAAAACCTGGCTGGATTATGGCCCTCGAGGACTGGCTTTGGACATGCCTGCGGGAACTTCACCTTCTATCACATCCCTCTTTCTCAGGAAAGACCTCTGGTCCACTCCTCTGGTCCACTAATCTGGTCCACTCCTCTGGTCCACTCCTCTGGTCCACTCCTCTGGTCCACTCTTCTGGTCCACTCCTCTGGTCCACTCGTCTGGTCCACTCCTCTGGTCCACTCCCCTGGTCCACTCCTCTGTCCACTCCTCTGGTCCACTCCTCTGGTCCACTCCTCTGGTCCACTCCTCTGGTCCACTCCTCCTCTGGTCCACTCCTCTGGTCCACTCCTCTGGTCGACTCTTCTGGTCCACTCTTCTGGTCCACTCCTCTTGTCCACTCCTCTGGTCCACTCCCCTGGTCCACTCCTCTGGTCCACTCTTCTGGTCCACTCCTCCTCTGGTCCACTCCTCTGGTCCACTCCTCTTGTCCACTAATCTGGTCCACTCCTCCTCTGGTCCACTCCTCTGGTCCACTCTTCTGGTCCACTCCTCTTGTCCACTAATCTGGTCCACTCCTTTGGTCCACTCCTCTGGTCCACTCCTCTGGTCGACTAAAACATCCACCTCTCCCTTGTATTGACTGGGAACTTTGTAAACAGCCCATCAACGGTGGGTACCCTACAGTGATTAAATGTGTTGCCCCTTAAAATAGCGAATTCTTTATATTTATAAAAACTAAGTGAAAAACTGATCCTGATCCAAAAATCTCGCCTGAAAAATCTCCTCTGACTCTGTGGGGTCAAATAAAGCAGCTGGAGCAGCAGGGCAAAGGAAACCTAACCTTAACTTACTTACTTAACTTACTTAAAAATACAGCACATTTTAAGGATGATTAACCAAAAATGCAATGATAGTGCAACAGGTCAACAGGTCAGCGACTCTAAAACATAAAAGCGACTAAATGAAAGGAGAAGAATCCACCTCTCATAAAGCAACCCTACTTTATGAGAGTTGGATCAAAAGGGTTCTCAGAAGGGTTCTCAGAAGTCCAGCAGACCAAAATACGGACGCTTGCACAAATGAGGAGGACAGAAGCTGCCTGCACCTCAGGACATCCCAAAAAATGGACCATCACCAGATGTGATGTGATCAACAGAAGGACTGGAACATTTTAAAAGTTTTATATTTATATTCATATTCTATTTTTAATTTATTATATTTTATTTCTTATTTTATTATATTTTTATTATCTTTAATAGGTTTAATGGGGTGTAATGGTGGTGGGAAATTTTGTACAGTGCTGTACATTTCTTTGGAGATGCTAATTTCCCTGATGGACACCCCCTAAAGGGATCAATAAAGTACTCTTGAATCTTGAATCTTGAATGTGCTGACAAAGTCTCTAGAAGGGACTTTTTCACCTTAGAAACATCGCAAAGATCAGAAAACTACTGACATGACATGATTCTGAAAAGGCATTCTCCTCTCCTTCCTCTCTAATCTCCTCTCCTCCTCCTCTCCTCTCCTCTCCTCTCCTCTCCTCTCCTCCTCTCCTCCTCTCCTCTCCCCTCTTGCCCCCCAAAACAAGTTCAACACAGATTTCACATTAAAACACAAAAAGTGGATCAAAGTTGATAAAACCAGGCTAATTGAAGAGCTATTGATTAAATACAAACACCACTCATAAATGAAATGAATAAACTACTGCTATTAAAGTTTTTGGGGATGAATTGATTTGATAAAAGATGGGAAATTCCAACATATTTCATGATATGTTGGAAGAAATTTAATGGGAAGATAATCAGGAGGTTGTCAGAGACCCCAGTCTACCAGCACCAGCATTTCAGTGGTGTTCAGTGAGTTGGATGAATTCTGACCCTCCAATAAACAATATGTGGACTGAACAATAAAGGAAATATATCAGATGTATGAGATGACAACCTACCAGAGACGTCAAAGACATTTTGGATGTGAAGGTGGAGTCTTGCCACGTGAATACTGTTATAGTCAGGAACCCAAACAACCTGAAGCAGATCTTAGCATTAGTCTGATATGTACACTTGATTTATTATTCTTATTTGGTGCTTTTTGTTCTATTTTTTCTATCTGTATTTATAGTCTTGTCACCTTTTTGATGTCACTAATGTTATTGTGTCCCTATAAGCTCTAAATTGTGCAGAAAACATAAAAACTAGCAGATATATTGAATCTGGCTCTGCATGATGGATTTGGAATGAAACGGAATTTCAAACAAAGGTGCTGCAGATCCGCATTAAGTCACTAGGTGGCAGCAGCACAGCACCAGAGGTCCGTCCGTCCTACGACCCCCCCCCCCCACACACACACATTTTCCCGTGCGTTCCGTGCGTGTTTGTCAGCACCTGCACCCGTTTAGTCTGTGTAAACTAGTTTCCTCCATGACTGACTCATGACAGACGTACGCTTGCAGTAACGGTTCCAAAGCTCCTGGCAGCAGATGACACAGATCCAACGCTGGTTTCTTTACAAGCTCTTGAAGGTGGACACCAGGCAGCCGGTCCCAGCTGAACCTGGGTTTCCCCATCAGAGGGTTTGGAAACACGTTCTTCACTCATATCAACAATCCTGTTGTGTGTTTTCTCCTCTGAAGCTCCTCAGAGAGGATTTATCATTGATTCCACAGACAACTCACGCAGTTCCTGGCTTGGTTTTAATAAAGAACTTTTATTTAAACTGGAACAAACATGAAATAAGCCTGACATTTAAAGAGTAACCAAAAGAAAGAAAAAGTATTGATTTTGATTTACTGTGGACTGAACCTCTCTCGCCCGCTAGGAAAGTCTCCCCATTAAGGCAGAAAGCGGTGGAAGATGGATGGATGGATAAACTGAACCATAATCATTCAAATCCAGAACCCAGCGCAGCATATTTATTCCCCATCTGTCACTGGAGCACTGGAAGGAATATCGATGCAGCAGTCATACGGGAATTCTTTATTCTGACATTTAGGCTTGTATTACAGTCCAAAAGGCACACTCAGTTTATGGAATATGTGGCCTTGCAACACATCATGCACTTTGTTAAATATGCCATTACTGTGCAGCAGCTGAATTGTGAAGTGGGTGTTAACACCTAAGACAATAAAGTCGAAGGAAACAGGTTAAGAATTAATTGTGCTGCTAGACAGAAGCAGGCCCTGTCTAACTACAAGTAATCTTTCTAGATTCCATGATCTTTGAAATTTGATCTTTTGAAATTAAATGTTATCTTGGTCATCGGTATTGATTTTGAGTGGTATTGGTCCTACAGACGGTTGGAAACCTGCCCCCTGGTGGCGGGTCTGAGGTCTGCCGACTGTGCTCAGGACCCCGCTGTCACCGAATCCCTGCGGTGGTCCGTATCCCTGGGTGCTATGAAAGACTGATGGTCCCACTCTGGTGGTCTGGAGACCCTGTACCTACATGTTAATGAGGATGAGGGAGCAGAGAAACGCCGTGTTTGCAGAATGGGAGCTTTTGATAGACGGGAGCCAACTGAGTGATTGTTGAATAAAACCCTGTGGGCATGTTAGCTATCCTACGTAATGCTTTATTTTCATTCTCTATTTTGATATATGGTCTCATTTCTCTCTTTTTTCCCAGTCACTTCATCCTAACTGTGTTACTTTATGTTCTACAGTATATCTGTTTCAGATTATTTTATTGTGTGTTTTTTTTTTATTCATTAATTTTTTTTTTAACCTTTGACAGTTGTACAATATGATTGTTTGGTCGTAACAAGAATCGTACCCCAGTTAAGCTGGCAACAACAATATGCCAGCTTCTCTCTGAATCGCTGAGGGTCACTGAGGGACCTGCCTTTGGTCCCTGGTTGCAGTGGGCTGCAGCTAATCTCTCTGGAACCAAGTGAGCTGACAGCTTTCTGTTTGCAAACCGACAGCCAATTAGCCCGGTTTTTGCAGTCATCGAACTCTATTCTGGGACTTGGACTTGATGTTTAAGCGTCACAGTTCTGAGAAAAATGAGGGCTTTCTTCTGAATCACACTGTCAGACCAAAAGCTTCCTCATTTGACTGGCTGTGTGTTTGGGCTGGCCATCATAGCAGTATTGACTCACTATGAGATTATAAAGGCAGAAACTCTCTGTTCCAGACCTCAATAGTAGAATCAGCAAATGTGATAGATTTAACCAGGAATGAGCGTAGAAAATGACCTACGACCTACAAACAGATCAGATCAGATATGTATGAATGTTAGCCAAAAGCAACAAGAATGTCTGACAAGAATTGGATTATGAGGATCTGGGACATAAAGCCTGAGTAAAAAATATGGTGCGTTGACCTGGTGCAACTCTGAAATCCTGTCTTTGACGTGCAGGACGGTGAATGCTGATACATCACAGATGTGGCTCCAGACTCTCTCAGCAATATCTGAAACCTGTAAGCAACCACAGACCAGAGGATTTAACCCAGTTGCAGGCTTAGCTCCAAATACTAATTCAGGAAAGCAAAGAACATGATGGAAAATGACAATCACACTGTCCATCAGTCAACTTTCATCATGCTTTATGTAGCACCACCTTAGATGAGAGCAGACCCCAGACATACTAAACATCATTGCATCATTCCAAGTTTAACACAGAAAAAAAGTGGCATTGCTGCATTAATTGCAGAGAATGAATTCATCTTGTGTTATGGGAGAGCACAAAAACAGGACAACGGCCGTCTATGAATGTCCTCAGGACAACTCACGATGTGCCTCAGGAGTTTCAGTGGCCTCTCCATGTTTCTGGGCCTCTTAGTGAGGTGGTCTATAGATGGATCTCCTGCCAGACCTGCATGGGCGAATCGGTCCGATCCTGGATGGTCTGTGATGCAAGGTGCTGGTGGCAGATGCACCAATACGTGATGTCTTAGAGGTCCTTGATTGGATTCAGGTCTGCAGAATGTTTAGGTACCTACCAAAAACATGTAGAATTATAAATACAATCACATAAGAAGCATGGACAGAAATGATTAAAGAACATCAAATTGCACATATCCAAAACAATGAATTAATATTAATCCCGTATGACCTGTTATATTAAAGCTTTTTATGAATAAAATTAGCACCTTGATCTCCGCCTATCTAAATACCCCCATTTAATTGACTGAGTTAAGTGTTCTTTTGAATATGAGACATTATTCATATTATTTAAGTGAGTGTAGATCCACATATAGCATAAAAAAATAATCATTTCCTCCATTCGTCTCCGGGTGGCTTTTTTGATCTTCTATTTTCCATCCTTCAGCCCCAGAATCACCTACCGGTAATTACTCTTGACCCCCCAATACGGTGACTCTGGGTGATAATTTTTGCTTTTTTATTGATTTCACATAACCTTTACAGTGGTTAAGGTCTGAAACAGAAACGTGTCGAAACCATAATCAGGAGTGCTCATTCCCATAACTTGATGTAATGTGTACAAATGCAACTTTGTGGCTGTTTCTTCAAGTAAAGCCAGAAAACAACACAGACAAAACTGATCGTAAGGAGATTTAATTCTCATAAAGGCAAAGGTGCAATGGCTGGGTAATGTGCAGGCACGTGGGCAGAAGTGAACAGAGAAAAACTCACAAGGAAGGCAAAAGCAAAAGTCTGATCTCAAAAAAACGAAGGAAAAAAGAGCCAAGCGTTACCACGGAGGATCTACAACAATCTGGTGACGACAGAAGAAGCAAGTCACTCTGAGTCAATCACCCACATGAGCTGCAAGTGAGGGAATTGGTGTTTCTGTCCTTGAAGTCACACATTAAATTAGTCTCTAGAAGTGCCTTTTTTCACCTGAGAAACATCACAAAGATCAGGAAACTGCTGACACACATGATGCTGAAAGGTTAGTCCATGCTTTTGTTACTTCCAGGCTGGACTATTGTAATTCTTTATTATCAGGGTGTCCAAACAACTCTTTAAGAAGCCTCCAGTTGATCCAAAATGCTGCAGCTAGAGTTCTGACAGGTATTGACAAAAGAGATCCCATTACTCCTGTACTGGCGTCTCTTCATTAGCTGCCTGTTAAATTTAGGATAATTTTTAAAACCCTTCTTCTGACCTACAAGGTCCTCAGAGGCCGAGCTCCATCCTACCTGGAGGAGCTAGTGACACCTTACCAGCCCAATAGACCGCTCTGCTCTCAGAATGCCACCACCTTCACCCATGTGTACTGCTTGATGGGATGTTTTACCCTTCACACATCTACTACCCCCAGCTCTGCTCCCAGCCTGGACAACACAACAGCAGACTGGAGATGAGGCTCTTGTCCAATCGTGTCCAGTGTGAAGTCTGTGGTGCAGTTCCAGCGCATTCCCCCCCATGACTACACACCTGTCCTGACCACACTGCTCCACAACCAAGGAGACTTTCTGAAACAGGTCTGAAACAGCATAGATGTTTATCAGACAGAAGGTGAAACTCTGAAACTAACAGCTAAAACTAGCTATTAGTGAGCTCTTATAATGATCCTCCTTTTTTCAGCTTTAACATCTTTCTTATAACAGTCATGTGTTTCTTTAGACGTAAAAATTTCCTTTTATCTGGGATGTTGACTCCAACAATCTCCCAAGTGCACTTTTCAAGAACTCTTGATCTGAGAAGTAATCAATCACCTTCACAGACTGGCCAAAGTTTTCATCCGGGAAGTTGTTAATGTCCTCCAGGGTGTACAAGTCTCCACTAAGTGACTCGGAGTCTGCTACAGACGCACAGTTAGAGTCAGAGCTATACTCCATCACCTCCTCCTCTTCCTGACCAACAGTCTGCATCCCTACTGGCTGATCTCCGAGCTGTACACCAGCAGCCTGACTTTGGTCATCATTGACCATCTCAGCTCTTGTTCCTGCTGTTCTGCTCTTGTTTGCTCCTCCTCCTCTGCTGCTCCCATCCGAACCACCTCTTCTGCTCCTGCCTGAAAGTCCTCTGTTGCTCCTTTTCAAAACGTCCCCTGTTACTCCTGTCTCATCCTCCTCTGCTGCTCCTGTCTGAACCTTCGCTCCTGTTGCTCCTGTCTGAACCTCCTCAACACTCAAAATACCTCATATTTCAAGAGCTAGTGCACACCAGGTAGTGTCCCCCTCCATATCTCACCCTGAAAGACACCCCTATTGTCTGTGTTGGACAGTTCAGGAACATGAAGCACTGCCTCCTGAATGAGAGGACCTGCCTCTTTTTCACCCTTATACAGCCCAGATTCTGTCCTGAAACCACTTGCCATCTTCCTCTCCTCTCCTCTCTCTCCTCTCCTCTCCTCTCCTCTCCTCTCCTCTCCTCTCCTCTCCTCTCCTCTCCTCTCCTCTCCTCTCCTCTCCTCCCTCTCTACCCAGCCGGCCATCAGCAGGAGGGTCCCCCTACATGAGCCTGGTCCTGCTCAAGGTTTCTTCCTGTTAAAGGGGAGGTTTTCCTTGCCACTGTTGCTTGTCTGGGGTTAGGCCCTGGGATTCTGGAAAGCACCTTGAAACAATTTTGATTGTAAAAGACGCTAAATAAATAAAGATTGATTTGATTTGATTTTGATTTATTTGGGATAAAGGGGACGCAGATGGCGACCCGAGTACTGACCCGAGTGGCGGTCACAGTGAGCGGGAAAACCTGAAAGTATTCACCAGAGTCACTCTGCTCTCCAACAAATCAGTCACTAATAGTTTCTCTTCAACAAACACCACACTCCTCTTTTCGTCCTGAAGTCCCAACTGGTCTCCTACAGACAGGAAAACCTCCTCCACCGGCACTGACGGGTCAGGTTGAACCTGCACCCCGTGTCGGATTGAAAGAGAGAGCGTCTATGAGGCTGCCATCCCTGCAGTAAAGCACGCCAAACCCTCCTCCAAACTGTAACAAACCACCCCACAATTACCAACCAGAATATGGTACACCACGCTCACCACGCCCAACAACAAACTCCCAGCATGCACTTAGAGAGAGAGGGAAAGAGACAAAGAGAGAGAGGGAGAGAAAGAAGTTTGCTGGTAGAAAAAACAGAAAGAAGATGTAGCGGAGAAATGATGATGAGGTGGAAGCTGATATAATTTGCCTGTCAGAAATCATTAGGCCTCAACTAGAAACGCAAGCACGCACACACGCATGCACGCACACAAACACACGCACACTAACTCACACTGGTTTTAATTCCAGAATCTCATTTCAGATCTGATTAATTACTCTCTCACGCTTGACAAAGAAAATCAGCAGCAAAACTGAAGGGATTAACATGAATCCCCCCCGCCGCCACACACACACACACACACACACACACACGACCATGATAAATGCATTATTCATCAGTTTGCTTCAAACTGAAAATTTAAACATAACAGCGATGGTACATCAACTTGGGGTTCTAAACTCTCAGTTTTAGTTTGGGTCTGGTCTAAAAGCAGAATCATGTTCAGGATGTGATCAGGTGCTTCTTCTGCCTTGTGGACCTCCCTCACTGCCAACACCTCCTGATGTCAATTGTGCCATTTACACAGCAGGACATTCTCTGTTTTTAAAAATCAACTATGGCAAATACAGAGGAGGAACACAATAAAACACTGTTAGTCCAGTTGGGCTTTTTTCTAAAATCACAGGAATTAAAATTATTCTGAGTCAATACTGAATTATAAAACAAAACACAGAAACAAATGTGTATGTGTAAAATACTGATTTGTTATGTCAGAAAATGCCACTTAAATTTGGGAAATTTCCTTTTGTAATAACCAATAAAAAGTCTGTGGCAGTTCAGTTGGAATACTTGGAGGATTAGTCCAGGGTCAGTCCAGGGTCAGTCCAGGGTCAGTCCAGGATCAGTCCAGGGTCAGTCCAGGATCAGTCCAGGGTTAGTCCAGGGTCAGTCCAGGGTCAGTCCAGGATCAGTCCAGGGTCAGTCCAGGGTTAGTCCAGGGTTAGTCCAGGGTCAGTCCAGGGTTAGTCCAGGGTCTGTCCAGGGTTAGTCCAAGTGAAACCATCTTAGACAACAAACAGGCAACAAAGGAAAGAAAGCTGAGGAGGAGTAGAGGAGGTGGAGGTTCAAGTGAAGGTTGGGGGGAGGTGGATCCTGCATCCAATCACATGTTACAAACAACTGATGAATCACCTGCAGTTAAACACCTGCTGCATGACAGCGAAATGAACATCAGCCTTGAGCATGATTCCTTCAGGAACGTTAACAATACTTGTCACTACTACACTGATGAGCAGCTCAACAATGCTGTTAAGACTGAAAAGCCAATTTCACTTATTTACCTCAACAGTAGAAGCCACTTTATTGACTATTACAGAGTTTGTTCGTCTTTTAACATGGTTGTTTCACAATATCATCTGACAGCTGGATGGATGGTGTAAAGGGCACAAACGTGGACTATTGGAGTTAGTGTATAATCTGACCACCAGAAGAACCAAACATGGTGAACCATGGTGAGTTCTGTTGGTTAAAGAGAAATGACCGAAAGTACACGATGGTGGAAAAACTGTCAACTGTGGTGGATTATGTTTTAGAGTGTGTTACACTAGAAACCTGTATAGAAAAAAAGACAAGTTGCAAACATAGATTGGCTGGTTCTGTCATAAATTCATGTTTCTCTGAGGGGATTTCAGGCCTGACCTATTAAATCCTCATAATTACAACAGATTAGATGATTTTATTGACAAAGACAAACCGCTCTCTGAAGGCCAGGACAGAATCAGAATTTATTTAAAAAACAGGAAACACTTTGTGAAACTGGGAGTCATCATGTTTGGGCATTGTCTTTGGTGTTCCTCAGGGGTCAGTCCTTGGCCCAAAACCATTTGACTTTCACATGAATAATATATGCAAGACATCACGTCTATTAAACTTCAATAATGTTTGCCGATGACACAAATATCCTGGGGTGTGGAGAAAAATCCCTCATCTGTGGCTCAAAATCAAACTTGTTCAGAATCTGCTCGTTGAGTGAACTGATGTTTTCTCAGCTAATTGCTTCTGTCCCACCTGATATATAGGAGAAGCTTTATATTTCTGACATGTAAACACTTAAAATACGAGGGTAGATAGTCAACAGGAGATAAGTTAGAGTGTAAATAGCTCCAGCACCTGGTCGTTTACACAAACCTCAAGGCGTCAGTAATAAACTGAACACAAATACAAATGTTAGCAAATGTTTAATAGCCTGCAAATAGGTTGGCTTTACTCAAGAACTCAACATAAAAAATACATGCAGACCTGAGTGTATGTATACGTCTATGTGAGTGTTGTGTTGTAGAAGGCTGCCAAAAGACTCAGAAGATTGTTGTACGAAACAGTCAAAGAACGGTTTAGATCAGAAAACCTGACAGAGAAAAAGGTAATTATGGTTTTAAATACATATGTCACAACCTCGGCAATCGTTTCTGCATATTCATTATGCAAAACCTTGAAAACAGTGACAGTTGAAGAAAGGTAGATCATCAAGGATCTACTTGTGGATCCACACAAGCGAATCAATGTTGTAGCTTCCACTGGACTCAACATCTTCTTACTGAAGTAACACGTTCATGTATAAAGTAAAATATAGAATTTTTAATTGCAGTAAAAAGAGAATTTCTGGTTAAATGAGGCATATTTTAAGGAAAAATAATGGACTATTGATTTATATTGTAAATAGGAAACATATACAAAAAGAGAAATGTAATAGTATTTTCATATATTTGACATGATAAATCAATGTCTGCTGCTGATTGAGACCAGGGAAAAACACAAACTACTGGCTGATTTTAGTTCAGGTTGTTGCTGTACAATCACCCTTTTTCCCCACAGCTGCTTTACATTAACCTAGAGGACACTTAATCATGTCCAGATCCTAATAAAATTTAATTAAAGCTGTATTCAATGGTTGGTCATTTTTCAGATTGTATTAGTACTTTATTATCAAAACTCATAATTCTCTCTGAGTTGGTAGCAGCTTGAAATCCAATCCTGTGAATCCATCACACCCTCAGAAGCAGCTCAGTGTCTCTGCTGTATCCTGTCTGTATGTCGGTGTGTGACAAGTGCACTGTTCTCCAATGGGTGATTTATCACTGTGTCAGACTGCCGGTACACCTCTAATCAACAATGGAATCGTTTCATATGCACTTCTCTTTTGTAGCCGCGGTGCAGAGTGTCACCTACACTGTGTGTGTGTGTGTGTGTGTGTGTGTGTGTGTGTTTTCATCACTGCTGCTGAAGCTAATCTGTAAGAATCAAATATTAACACTCTGTTCATATATTTTTCCAAGCTCTTGCATCAAAATGTGAATCATGTCTTCAGCTTTTATTCTGATCCCAAGCAGGATTTATTATGAGATGGTTGCTGAGTGAAGAGCTGCTCGAATCATCCTGGACCTACAGTTCACGACAGATATCATCAGAAAACGCTAGCTGAAATGAACAAACACGGCTTCGCAGTGGGAAGGCTGCCAGTGGAAAGCTAATGCATATGGTCACACGGGGACCAGTAAAACAGCTGTTAGTTTGAACCCGTAGGTCATGTTTACCAAATATTCTTGTTTTTCATTTTGCCTGATTGTAAAATCCTTTTTTACACAAGATGACATATGTCTGCATTTTGTACCACACAATTATGCATATTCATTATTTATTATCCTGCGTATACTCTTTTCAAATGCAGGTCAATTACTTCCCACCCATCACAAACTCACATGCTGCCCAAGCAACAACTGTTATTAACACAGGTTTTGTCTTCAGCATCTAAAATATCTGTTTAACGAGAACCAAAACACTCGCAGAGCTCAGACCTCTGCAAAGCGGCTCATTTTGCCACATACTCTGACTTCTACCTGTACTATCATGTCCATTAAATGCAGGTGTTTTCTTAGGTTTTATCTAGTGCCTATTGTGACTTAAAAGATATTCTGAATTTGGCCTCTAAGTTTTGCATTTTGAATCCTAATTCAATTGCAACAGTCTGAACTGAACAGTATGATTCCAGCTGACTCAGCCCAAGTCCTTGCTCACCTCACAAAGGATCCCTCCTCATCTAATGCAGAATCCAAAATGAGCAGCTGCTGGAGCATCATCAGCCTCATGTTCAAACAACTCTTTAGAGAAGAAGCCTCCAGCTGATCCAAAATGCTGCGGCCCGAGTTCTGACAGGTATTGACAAAAGAGATCACAAAGCTCCTGTACTCCGTTAAATTTAGAATAATTTTTAAAACACTTCTTTTGACCGACAAGGTTCTCAGAGGCCAAGCTCCATCCTACCTGGAGGAGCTAGTGACACCTTACCAGCCCAATAGACCGCTCCGCTCTCAGAATGCTGGTCTACTTGTGGTTCCCAGAGTTTCTAGGAGTAGAATGGGGGGCCGAGCATTTAGCTACCAGGCCCCCCTGCTATGGAACTAGCTCCCTGTCCAGGTACGGGAGGCTCCATCGCTACTTTTAAGATTAGACTTAAAACCTACCTTTTTGAAAAAGCTTATTGTTACTAATTCTGTAGTTACAGTTACTATCATAAACAAACTATCATACTTAGGGGGTCGTCTAATCATTAGGTTAACATCTTAGCTATGCTGTTATAGGCCAAGGCTGCCAGGGTCCAGAAACATGATCACCTGACAGGCCTCTGTCACCCCACTGGGTCATGGTTTCCTCTCCTCTCCTCTCCTCTCCTCTCCTCTCCTCTCCTCTCCTCTCCTCTCCTCTCTCCTCTCCTCTCCTCTCCTCTCCTCTCCTCTCCTCTCTCTCCTCTCCTCTCTCTCTACCCAGCCTGCCATCAGCAGGAGGGTCTCCCTACATGAGCCTGGTCCTGCTCAAGGTTTCTTCCTGTTAAAGGGGAGTTTTTCCTTGCCACTGTTGCTTGTCTGGGGTTAGGCCCTGGGATTCTGGAAAGCGCCTTGAAACAATTTTGATTGTAAAAGATGCTATATAAATAAAGATTGATTTGATTTGATTTGATTTGATTTGATTTGATTTGATTTGATTTGATCATCCTGACTTCTGACTTCATTTTATCTCCCAGGACAATGTCGCTGACTGGGGGCCAGTCTGTCGTCAAGATATCAGAGTAACGGCCAGAAGCAACCGGAAAATTAAGAACTTGGATCCACTCTTCAGTGTGTCACCAGAAATCCTGCCCCTGAGTCAAATATATATTTGCCTATAGGCATAGCGAACCATCCTGTGCCACAGGTATGTTACCTTTTATGGCCTCTATAGGTTAGAGCCTCCTCTTTTCCCTGCCAACTAGGAGGAGGTGGTGGTTCCATTGGTTCCATCGCTTCCTTTGGTTCAGGATCACCTCCGGCGCGTTGCCGGAGTCTGGCAAGAGGCTAGAGCTACATTAACTCACACTGGCACATCAGTGGATTCTGATGTGCCAACAAATTATAGGCCGATATCCAACCTTCCTTTGGTTTCTAAAATTCTTGAGAAGGTTGTGGTGACTCAGTTACTGGAGCACCTGCAGAGGAACAGCCTGTTTGAGATGTTTCAGTCAGGCTTTAGAGCTCATCACAGCACAGAAACAGCACTTCTTAAAGTTACTAATGGTCTTCTTATAGCTCCAGATCATGGACTGGTCTCTATGCTGAGTCTGCTGGACCTCAGTGCTGCTTTTGATACAGTTGATCACAGCATCCTGTTACAGAGACTAGAACATGTGATTGGGATTAAAGGGACAGCACTAGACTGGTTTAGATATCAGATAGATATATTGATATATTTATCAGATAGATACCAGTTTGCTCATGTCCACAGGGAAGGGTTCTGGTCTTGGACCAATATTTTCACTTTGTACATGCTGTTATGATTTAATCAAAACACAGGACAGAACCTGAGAATGAAAATGTGAAAATTTTATTGATAAAAACCCAGAAAAGTGCACCTTGGACATCCTGAGAAGACTGAAAGACCAAGAGGCCTCGCTCCATCCTACCTCCGCTCCGTTCTCAGAATGCTGGTCTACTTGTGGACCCCAGTGTCTATAAAGGTAGGATGGGGGGCCGAGCTACCAGGCCCCCCTGCTGTGGAACCAGCTCCCTTTCCAGGTACAGGGGGCTGACTACATCTCTACTTTTAAGATTAGACTTAGGACCTTCCTCTTGGAGAAAGCTGATAGTCAGTAAGTCTGTAGTTGCATCGACAGGTATAGCCGCCTTTATAGCTGTATGCTGGCCTGCCGACCTTTGACCCTGCTGACCCACTCTACTCTTATACCAGCAGCTTGTATTATTAATGTATTTCTATGATCCCTGCCTATTCTTTCCTCTACCTGGCCCCCCTCCTTCTCCTTCTCCTCCCCCTTCTCCTCTCTCTCTATCCAGCCCCCCCACCAGCAGGAGGGTCCCCCTACATGAGCCTGGTCCTGCTCAAGGTTTCTTCCTGTTAAAGGGGAGTTTTTCCTGCCACTGTTGCTTGTTGGGGGTCAGGCCCTGGGATTCTGGAAAGTGCCTGGAAACAATTTTGATTATAAAAGACGCTATATAAATAAAGATTGATTGACTGATTGATTGATTGATTGATTGATTGATTGATTGATTGATTGATATTAGGTAGGTAAGCGGTTGTCTTTTGTTTCCCCCGTCAGGTTTGGTTGTTTTTCAGGACCTCCACTTGATTTTGGCTGAACTCCAGGGACTCTCTCAGGGTCTGAAACTCTTTGTGGAGAATTTCCACCAGAGAGACCCAGGAATGGAGGCTGGACAACTTCGTGTCTATCAGTTACAATATGGCTTCGACTTTAGAGCTGAGTGAGAGGCTCCAGGAAAATTCTCTGCTCTGCATTTGGAGGACGGTGAAACACAATAAAACAATAAAGTTCTTGACGTCCTGCAGACTGATCATTCATATATATTCCGCTACGCTGGCTTCACTCCAGTTGACAGTGTAATCACTATCGGAAATGTTTGTATTTCTGTTTGGTTTGAACTGCTGTCTCGTCCCTCTCATGTGTCACTATCGCACCTATTTCTTTATTTAGTTTTCTTTCACTGTGACTCTGTTGAAGGCAGCGGATGTCTGTGGCCCCCCTACATGCAGCAATTATTCAGTGATACTATGTGTACGTTTTACTTGATATTATTGATATTACTGGATTGTTAATTAAAGCAACATTGATTTAATACTTGTTTGAAATGTTTCTCCAATATTCGGAGTGTACACTTCTCTCAAAGCTAACTTTTGCTAAACATAGAAGCTACACTGATGATTTCTGATAAAAAAACTGAGAAGTCGAAAACAACAAGTTGACATTTCAAAGAGAAGCCACACAACAGGCAATCGTACAAAATAATCCCCATTGTTTCAGCCTAGACACCACTGCAGTTTCTGTCAGAGAGAGCTTTCACAGTCGATGGTTTTAAAAGAAATAATGTAACTTTCTGAACTGTGAGCAGTCTTGTGGAAAGTCCAGTGTTTTTAAGCATTTCAGAATCTTCTCTTCAGGTGTGGCAGCTGGCACATCCAACAGCATCACCAAGCTAAAAACTACCACAGCCAGATTTAGTGATATTGGTCTTTTCTCCACCAGAGAATTCATGTCAATGGCAGACAGCCTCCACACTTAGACCATGTAGGGGCCAGAGCTTCTTCCTCAGCTTTCCTTTGATCCCAAAGTTTTGGATGCAAATTTTGGTGTTGGGGTCTAGAGTTCTGGGTCATGTGTCATTGTGGTCCTGCTTGTTTCATCCTACAGGGGGCATGGAGGAGCTGATGATTTGCTACAGCTGCCGCTGCAGGCAGGTACACCTGTCGGCAGTCTACATCAGACCACCTATTTAAGGATGGAGCGCCTGTCTACCAGTGTTGAAGAGTTATTGTATCTGAATGGTAAATCTGACTCCTGTCTCCTTGTTAGTGGTTGTTTGAAACTCTTCTTCCTGCTTGTTCGAGGTCTCCATGCTGCCATAATGGAGTGGAGAACGTGCAGGACCTGACTCCCATGTTGGCTCTGCGCTGGAGCTCTCTCTGCGCCCCGGAGGACTGGACCAGTGCTCCCCTGAAGTCCAGGAGGACTGCCAAATTGATCTTTTAATAAAGAATCGCTTTTTGGACTGCGTTTTGCCTGCTTTCGGTTCTGCAGAAAACCAAAACGTAACATTTGGTTTGGGGGTGGACAATTTGAGTGTGTTTCCTTGGTAACCAGGTGCTCCTCTTCTGGCATACAATGCCTCTTGAATCAACTCAGCTTTTCTGATACGAGTCACTGACATGAAACCTGACAACTTGAGAAGGCAGCTTTTTAGAATTGCTGTAAATTGTTACTGCCTTGTCCAGAATTAGCTTTCCAGGAGGTTTAAGGACTCCAGCTAATGCTGCTAAAGTCTAGAAGCTGTGGACAGTGGGATTCTTGGCCAGAACACATGAAACCACACAGTCAAAGGTGGATGCTCAGTGGGAGGAGAACCATAATCTAGCCCCTGTCGCTGCTGATATCTGGCCGTTCCCTCTGCACTCAGTTTCAGGGTTGTTGGTGTTGATGGCTGAGCCCAAACCAACAGCACATTTTCCTCTGCTCTGATGCCAATGTCTCTCATGGCAACCTGCCTGTTTGATTCCAATGGAAGTTGGGTTAGGGGAAGGGTTTCGGGTTAGAATTAGAAGCTTTTACATTATTCACACATGGGGATCCTCCCCCTTTACTGGTAGGAAATTGGACCTCATGGGTGTTTTCAGTTTTTCCCACTTGCGAGTACAACTGGAAAGCACTAGTAGCGATGCTTCTTTAAGTCCTGTCAGTAGCCAGGGGAGGGGGAGCAATGATCTGGTAGTCAATTGGATTGAGACTTTGGGAATTTCAAAGGCGAAAAGTCAACACACGATGTTTGATGTGGCAAACCTTTCCATTATCATTTCCAATAAATGTGTTCACACGGCAGCTTTATTTTGTATCAAAACTTTAATTACCAAAGAAAAAGAATGCACAATTGAAATAACGTTTCTATAAAAAGGACCATGGGACTGCTCTACAGTGCATTACAAAACCAGCAATTGTATACAACATTGTGGATAGAAACTTTACTTAATCTGAGATACATCTTCATCATCACCATCATAATTCCTCTCCTTACTTAAAATAACAAAAATGTACACACTTAAATATCGCTAAGCTAATTTGGTTATAATGACTCTAGGTTTGGACATTATTTATGACAGGACAGAACCTATGTACTCAGCGTTACAGCTCTGTCAATCCATGATGTCCTGGAAATGAAGTAATTGTCTGTGTGAGAGAAGATAAGGGCGATTTTAATTTGGCCCCTTTCACCCTGCTGAGATGAGGTCTAATTCATTTTTTTCATTTGTTCCCACAGATCCCATTATTTTTCTTTTGTTAACCATCGCACACGAACAGCCTGCCAGACAGACTGATAGACTCAATTTCACTACAGTATCAGGCTACAGTCAATGTTCCTATAACTCTTTAACGGTGCCATTTGTCCCTTATTTGAGCCCCGCTGGTTCCAACAGTGGGTCAAAGTGCCCTAAGAAAGACCATAATAAAGTGGAGTTTCCCTTTGAAATGCAGGAGCTGATCCCTCCAGTTCCTCCCTTATCACATCAGGCTTCTGTTCTATGAGCCTCATACAGTCGCCCCTGAACGATCGATGATCAGGCACATACCATACTTTCTCGGTGTGTTTGTGGATCTTTGACTCTGATAAGTAAAGACCTGTTTGTGTTCCAGCAGAACATATTTTCATTTGCTATAAATGAATTGTGGCAACGTAAATGTGACAGTTTAAAAAACCAAACGACCAATTCTACACCGTGGGTTCGGTGTGGGCATAGCGGCTGTTGAATAGATCTGAGCCCAATTTAAATGTTGCCTTAACCCAGTAATTATTACATCTGTCACCACTGTGACATTAAAGTAAGTCAACACTTGTTGTTTTGTCTTTTCATTTACCAGTGATGCTGCAGGCTTGTCCCTGGCCATTTCCTGATTTTAGATTATAAAAGCTTTTAGGTAAAGGTTTTGCTAACCTTTTGCTTTGAGCAGAATAACCTATTAGGGATAAATTAATGCTGGCACATCTTCCTTTAGGCAAAAAAATCCTTTCCGCTGGAATCAAAATGCAAATATTATGTAGGACAGAAGGAAAACTGCATAGATACTAAAATCTAGAGTGTTTAGGAAACACAAAAAATATGCAGTTGAGACAGTTCTGCCCAAAATCATTTAAAACCTTTTATATTCTCTAGAAAATACCATTTAAGGCAATAAATAGAAAGAAAAAACTGAAACAAGTTGCATTTGTCTTTGCTCTGAAATTACATTGTCGTTAGTGTCCCATAACAATAAATAACAGATTTAAACAGAACTCAAAATAAAGTGGTGGCAAAAGCAACAATATATTAGATTTAATCCAAAAATATACTACTCCAGAGGAAATGTACACTAAAAGAAGCAACTATTGTTGTTCTGCTGCAGTGAAATATACACAATGACCCAAAGAACCCCGTGAGGATCAACGGTGGGATGAACTAAAACAGAAGAACTGAAGGCAGATGAAATAAAATGTCTAATTCTTCTAACTGTATTGTGTCTCACTGGAGTGCAGTTTTAATGAACACCTGCTGCTGTGCGCACAAAACATCTTCTGCAGGTGCAAAAAATCTTGGGAGTAAAACGATCTTTTTCATTTCAGTGAGAAGAACTGCAGTAAAATACAAACCAGAAACATAAAGGCACATAAAAACACGATTTGTGACAACTTAAATTCAATTATTCAATGTCTAAAGGCCTTAAACCCTTGTGGTTCCCAGAGATGTGTAAGAATGGGCAGTTTTTTATTCTCTTCTTCTCAAATCTCCTATTAGTAAAAAATGTCTCCTCAAAATAACCAATTTCAAAACAATTCTGAATTTTTCTTTTTTAAAGGACAACATCTGTATTTTCCCTGAATGGGATCAAATGATCAAAAACAGCATTGTAATATTTAATATGACCCTTTTAGGTTTCTTTCCCACTTTGACAATGAAAAGAATAAAACCTACCGCCTCAAGCCGCCGGTTCATTCAGCGTTTACTGTTAAAACCCGATTTCCTCTCATCCAATCAGATCTCAGTGTGGGATCAGCTCTGCTCTCTGAGGGAGAATGGAAAACGGCTCCCGATGAATCTCCACAACACGCTGATGAGTTTGATCCCAGCGTTCACCTTTCATGCCGCCGCTCACTCTGTAGAGATGCTACCTTTCCCTCCCCTTTGCCCTGGGATCCCACCCCACCCCCAACACTATAACTTGGAAAGCGTGAGCTTGAATCATAATATTTGAAATAGTGTTGTAATGAATTCCGAGCCTTATTCCAGCACGTGCAGGCTTGCGTGCACAACCCACCTCTGAATACCAATATGCCTCTGTGGAACAACGGGGGGAAGGAATGACAACACGTATTACTGGAGCACATTAACGTCCCGGGGTTCCCCCCTCGGGTGATTAAAAATGCATTTTTTAAACATATTTAAACATATTCCTCTTTGATAATTGATGGTATTTAAAATTGTGATAGGAGGTAAATCTCAACACCACCCACATCCTGGTGAATCAGTGTTACCCATTGGGATTATTTTACAGTGTATCTTTAAAAAAAACAAAGCAGAATTTGCCTAAAATCTGCATTTTTGTTCAATTTTTTGGTTCTTTTTTCTGAAGAACATATGAAAGAATTACAGAAATGTTTACAGTGTTTTCCTTTATATCCATTTTGTGGTATAAGTGGAAAAAACAAAAGTAGAAATATAAATCACAGATCTGATGGGACACCAACTGCAAAAATATACCGGTACCCGTGGAATATGCTCCATTTGTCTTTGTTTTTTGAGTGTTTTTCTTGTTTTTCTACAAAAGTGGGACATTGAAATAAGCTCAAAATGAAGCTGCGTTGTCTCGTGTGGGCACAAAGTTAACAAAAGTAGTTGTGTTAAAAAAAGATCAAAGAGATGACTGGAAAAACTGACGTGATTAAAATGCTCTATGATCTGGTTTTGTGCGTGTTAGTCACATGCCGATCTGTCCTGTAGCAGCTGCCCCTGGGTGAGGGGCGCGCCACAGCCTGGACATGTAGGACAGCCGTCCACATTCACATCTCAGGTCCAGAGTCAGCCATTTGCATCTCCCCAAATGCTTGTTGACTGTGGGAGGAAACCGGAGCACAACCCACACCGACACGTGCACAACATGCACGGTCAACGAGAGCAAAGATCTGATTAGAACAGGCACCTTTGCCATGAAGCTGCTGTCCAGAGGGGGACCTTCAAACACGAGGACATGAAAGTGTCCAGGTGGAGACTTTGTGTTAGTTCCTCTGGTAGAAGAAGGTTGTCTGTCAGGAGGTCTTTACCCTGCGGAGGCAGAAACACTCCCACGAGTGCCCCACAGCAACGGAGATGCTTTAGCCAATTCAAAAGGGAGGACAGGGAGGAGGTTCAATGACCTGCAGGAAGGCATCACCACAGAAACCAGGCCCAGATGTTCAGAAAATGATGGGATGGTGAAACTTTGGCAGCTGTGGATTTCTTTAATTTCTTACTGCAGATTCTGGGTGAAGATTAACAAAGAGAAACCCAACAAAAGCCAAAAGAACAATCAACAGCCATCATGAAAACTAAGTGAGGTACAGTCACAGCAACTGAGTCAGGAAAAACTCAGCCAAGGAGGCGAATAAATACCACAAATAAGTCAAACAGGAGGGACGTT